>NW_028280915.1:335000-417500 GCF_059751285.1 Brachycentrus maculatus
TGGTAATATAAATAAGTACAAGGCAAAAAAAACTAAATATTGGAACTCGTTAGCTAAACACCAATCACATACAATACAATAAAATGTATTATTTTTTATTTAAACTTCACTTGGTATATACCATTTTAAAATCTATTGTGATACATGTTTTGATGCAATTTGTATAATTTCAAAACACTGCATGTGAAATTAAACCTCGATAAATAAGTAATAAGTTATAGGACACTCTGGTAATCATTCATCATTTACTTTGTGAATTACAACCTAAAAACTCAACTTCACGACTGCCGGTTCTGAATAAATATTTTACGATCAGGTCAACTGTAAACTAGAAAGTAGTTGTCATGAAGGAGAATTTTTGAGTGGTATTACACAAAGTAAACGATGAATAATAAGGTTATATTACCATACCACAAAATTAATGATGCTTTTAATATTATTTTTTGAGATCTTATCAAGGATGAGGAAGTCTGGGCATTTACGGGGCTGACGACCGTCATAGGCTGGTTTAAGTGATCACTTTACACACGTGTAACATTAACCAATTCTACCCATTATTAACAACCACACTACTTAAAGTCTTGGAGGTTCTATATATATATATATATATATATATATATATATATATATATATATATATATATATATATATATTTATATATATATATATATATATATATATATATATATATATATATATATATATATATATATATATATATATATATATATATATATATATATATATATATATATATATATATATATATATATATATATATATATATATATATATATATATATATATATATATATATATATATATATATATATATATATATATATATATATATATATATATATATATATATATATATATATATATATATATATATATATATGAACCAATTATGAAACACAATTCTTGAATCACTAGAGACCTTCACTTAGAACTTCACTAGAGACACCTACTGGTGAGATGAAAAGAAGCCTTTTATTAATAATACTATGAAAATAACTCTTGTAATTGGAGGTAATCCAGATATTGTGAACAAGTATTTGGACACACTCAAAATGTTGTAAATGCTTTTAAGATTCAATTTATAAGTTGTAGGATTTTTTCCAAGTTGCATGTATGTATATACTAATAATTTTTAACATTGCTGTCTTCTGAATATAACATTCGAGTGTTTTCTGAGATAAAACTGGTTGAAATTTGCAGATTTCACTAATTTTGTAAACTAAGTTTCAGAAGCTTTAAATCGTCGACTGAAGACATTTATTCTAGACTTAAAGCTTAACGTTAATTTTTGTTTCAGTAGCGTTTGCAATTTGCACCACCTGCAAGCAAGAAACCAGAGAAACATACGAAATAATACTAATTAATTAAATAAAACGAGAATTTATGCTTTTCACATGAGCGAGTATAAAAAACACGTGAAAAATTTCTTATTAAATAAGTTATTTAGTATACCCATGATAAAAAAATATCAGAGATAAAAAAGTGCTATATGGATTTATGATTCTTATTATTTTTTTAAACTTCGTTACAGCTATTTTGCCTTGTAAAAGCATTGCCAAACTGCGGAATACCAATTACACATTTTAATACAAAATTTGTTTAAAACAATCACAAAACCAGTCTACGATAGGTCGTATGCCCTGTAAATACCCAGATTTTCATATTCTGCTTCATCTTTGTTGAGACGTTAATATAAAATAGCAAATATTTGGACACACTCAAAATAAAGTGAATAAAATAACTCGTCAAAAATACAAGTTTAATAAAAAATTCATGTTTTCAAGCGTCGACTAGTATGTAAAATAATTCGGGAAGAATCTTACATATATTTTGTGAAGGTATTTGCTCAACAAAATAATAGCATACTCAAATCAACTGCAGATGGTGCCGATAACTCACATGTTACAAAAGGTATCAAATAAAGAACAAAAACGACTTTTGAAATTTGAGTAGCGTGGTTGTAAATCATGGGTAAAATGGTCAATGAAGTATTTAAATTGATCACTTGAACCTGCCTATGGTAGGTCGTTTGCTCTGTACACTTTCAGACTCCATATTTTCCTTCATCTATGTTGAGATATCAACATGTAAAGATTGTTGCGAACTGATTTTAAATCAAATCAAAAAATCATTTTGGACATCCTCGACGACTCAAAGTAAGTAAACTTAAGAATAAAAGCTACAAAGATGAGCGAATCGCAATTTAAATTTGAAATTTTTGATAGGTAGACGAGAGCTTTAAGATGATTTTGCGGAAGTGAAATTTATCCAACTCCGGATCTTCGACCCGGAACATAATGGAGTACTCTCGGCTTTCATACTCGACCTTTGTAAGAAGACCACTGATTCTCTGAAGAACTCACTTATTAGTAGATATTCCTAAGATGTTTTAGTATCCCTAAATACGTTAAAATCGAGGATCAAATAGTAAGAGATTACTTAAGCTCAAGATTAACGATATGGCGCGCTGTGATAGCTCAAAAATGTGATTTTTACTAAATTATTAATTTCTTACAAATTTTAGAAAGGACTATAAAGCTGAACTAGGGATAATCGAGAAGATTACGACTAAAACTACTTTAAACTTGCAAAATATAACTAATTTTTTTTAATACATTTCAAATACAGGTACCTACCTGCCTAATAATTATGTATGTCAATCATATTTGACATTTTGCACACTCCTTTCAAGAACGTCATAAATAAAAAATTGGAAAAATTCAGTTGTGCATGTGTTCGGAATGGCCAGAAAATGTACTATATCCCAGCAAAAAGGACATTTTTAACTTATATTTACCCACTACAGGGCAGAAAGTGATGTTTTTACATTTTGAAGAAAAGGTATTGTTTAACTATTTTTTTAAATATACTAAATATTTTTCAAATGGAGAAAAAACCTTCAGGTTTTACCTAAAAAGATCTGTTGCACAGTAAGAAGTTCAATAAGTGGCTTGATATTTATTTTTAATACATTGTATTATATTTTTAAACTTTAAAGACGTTCTCCTGAAAAATGAAATTTTTTATTTATGACGTTCTTGACAGGTGTGCGAGAAAGTGAGTGATTTGTGAACTAGACAGCTGCAATATGCAAACAAATTGATAAAACAGGCACAGATATGTATGTATCAACCTGACAACAGCCCCTAAATGAATAAGAAAGTATTATTGTAACATGTTTTTACATCTTTTGCACAGCGGAGTGTGATCACAACGATAAGAAAGTTTTAATTTTTTACAAATTTCCGTTTCTTCAGATCACTTTTTTAATTCGTTTGGCGCCAAGTACCCGAAAATTCCCGAATTCTCGCCTCAAACAAAGTGGAGCGATAATGGCAAAATAAATTTTTAATCTCAAACTTACGTAATAGGGTCGTTTTGGAAAAGTTCAGCCATTAAAACAAAACAGTTCAATCCGACCGGGCTGGTTATTGCTCGACCGTTTAAAATTTACGTTATAACTTTAGGTTGATATTCGATAGCGGAAAAAAGGGATTTTTTTATTGAACTGCGCGACCCACAAATAGGACACTTGTGTACTGAAGGACATATGTCAGCCACACTCATTTTCAATCGACATTGTGATTTGAAGGCTCTCCGCCTATCAGAAAATGCTTGTGTAGGTACATATTTTGGGAATTCGTTGAATCAAATCTATAGAAGGGTTCGAGAGTAATTAAAAATTATATTCGCATGTACCCTTGAAAAGGTGTATTTTATTTTGATTTTTAATTTTGTAGAACTGCATTGTTGGAAATGCAATGATTATTAATGTATCTGTTTTGGACATCGAATGCATGCGGAATTAAATGTTTTAATTTCGTAAAATACAAAGATAACTTTTAATTACATTTGGTCAACAAAAGAGTTAAATATCAATATTTTTTCTAACTTGCATCTACAACATTTTGAGTGTGTCCAAATACTCGAAAGCAAATCTGGATTATCTCGAATTATAAGAGTTATTTTTCATATTATTTTTTGAAATCTCATCAAAGATGAAGAATAATATGGAAGTCTGGGCATTTACGGGGCTGACGACAAATGTAAATGCAATAGATGTTTGAAGTGATTCAAGATCAACGTTTCGAAATTGATTCATATGTATAGAACTTCCAAGAATTGGAGTAGTGTGGTTGTCAATAATGGGTAGAATTGGTGAATTTTACACGGGTGTAAAATGATCACTTATACCAGCCTATGACGGTCATATACGGACGGACATATTATTCCTCATCTTTGATGAGATGTCAAAAAATAATATGAAAAAATAACTTGTATCATTAACTTAAATAATACTGACTGACAACTCATTTCAAAATCATTTAAAATTAAAGCTCATATGTTAATTAAAAGTTTTAAATACTACGTAGTTAACTGTTAAATTTTGTATGTGATCGGCTAACAGATCCACACAGGTAGAGAATAGTTTTCGTACGGTCTGCATAGATTTTTTCGTGACTGTTTACAAAATATATATTATTAGCATCAAACCAAAATTTATATATTTGTATATTTTTTTATATATCTGTAATATGTGTATATTTTTTAAAAGGAAGATAGTATATATTACTTGGATATTATTATATACCACATCTTTTTTAATCTTATCCGCTCATAGACGTTGTATAGGGTAACGCATCGGAGTTAGCTTGATCGCCAATTACATGAAAAAAAAAACTCACTAACTAACCATCACGCCGCTTCCCCGCCGGGGTAGGCAGAGAGAATACAATGCCACACCACTCTGTCTTTGCAAACATTCTTCGCCTCTTCCACGTTCATGCATCTCCTCATACATACCCGCCGATTGTTACAACTCCTAACCTGACCACTTTCAAGTATTTGGCATACCTGATCGTGCCATGTTTTTATCGGTCTTCCTCTGACATGAAGGCAACTACGTGAACCATTACATGAACCATTACATTCTGACAATTACATGAAGGCAACCTAAAATTTATTTTTAACACAAGTTAAAATAGTTACAAATAAAAAGTCCCTAAATGACTTATATGTCTATATATAACATATTACGTATTACAAAATAATTGATGGTCGCCTTGTTTAGTTTGAATTTAGATAAAACTCAACGTATTATTTCACCAAATAGTATTTCCAAACTGACTCCGTTTTTATTTCGTACATTGAACAACAGATGGCGCTGGTATAAATTTTTCATTACGAAGAAGTGAGGAACGTCCGCTTAACATTAAACTTTAAATAATACATATTTCAAGTATTGTAGCTTATTATCTCTCACACGTGAGTACATATTTTATTTCTTACTAAGATTCAGCTTAGAATTTTCAAAGGATTTAGAAAAACAAAAACATTTTTTAATTGTATTTTTAGGGTTACTTTAACTAATTAACGTTTATAACAACGCTTGAAAAACTTTAAAAAAATACAAGGTTATAAATAAAAATTATGAGTTAAAATGAATTTGAATTAAACATTTTCATTAAAATTGTAAATTAAACTGTGTTCATAACTTTTATAAAAACGATCGATTATTTTTATACTCGTTTATTGTCACCCGAATAAATAAATATGACGTGTTTACTCAATATTTACATAAAATCCTCTCATATTTCAATTGTAAGGAATATTGGTAAATAAAAAAGCCTCACTCAATATATTTCTTTGTCAATGCTGAAATCAAATCTGATGTCAATCCGAATGAATAATATATAAAGGGTTATATTTTATTATTCTCCCAACATTATGCCCTAGTAAACAAATCATCCAATATATTTGTGTAAGTCTATCAAATATTTTAAAAAAAGGAAATATTGATGAATGGTACCCTACGTTGTAAATGATAAAATTTGCTGATTGAAAAGAATTCAAATTAATCAAACAACAAAAAATGTCACTCTTCAAGCACAAGAGGCCAGTCTCTTTTTGGAGAGGCTCACCGCAACTAAAAAGATAATATTGAATTGTATGGAAATTGAATTAAATTGTATTAAACATGTATTTTTATTATCTTATAAAAAGTATTATCAAGGTACTGAATGACAATCCAGAACGTACGTTAAATCAGCAGGGATGACGTCATTCAGGAATTTTATCCTTTCAGGATATTTGTTTCGACCATGAAACAATTGTGCCTCATGGGAGAACATATTTTTGATAGTTGAACACGTGGATGTCCATTTATGCTACATCCAGAATCTTTGTTCAAGTAATGAATAGCGAATAATCGAAACACATCTGGTATATTTTTGAGTTCCAAAAGTCGATAGATTGGAAAAGCATTCATGGTAAAACTTGTATAAAGTAGCTTGAAAATTAGTATCTTTGTTATTTGTGAAACACACATCTCTATTGTATGATTTTTTTAATCTGTACAAAACTCGTATGTTTTAGTAAAAACCTTAAAATGGAACTAAATATACAAACATAAATATATATATATATTTTTTTGACATCTCATCAAAGATGAAGAAGAATATGGAAGTCTGGGCATTTACGGGGCTTACGACCGTCATGGGCTGGTTTAAGTGATCACTTTACACACGTGTAACATTCACCAATTCTACCCATTATTGACAACCACACTACTGAAATTCTTGAAAGTTCTATATATATGAACCAATTTAGAAACCTTGTTCATGAATCACTAGAACTTCACTAGAGACATCTATTGGTGAGATGTAAAGAAGCTTTTTATTAAGCAGAAACTCTTATATTAGTATGTGAGATCCGAATCCTGGATTATAATCACACACATGAGAAACGCCAGAAAATACCATATTCATTTTTATTATTAAGCTTATAATTTGACCAGATAATTTATTTACAACATTTTGAGTGTGTCCAAATACTATAGTATTTGGACACACTCAAAATGTTGCAAACATAAATAGATTTACAAACGGTATTTTGTGAAATGAATAGCGATTTACTAAAGATATAGTTATATAAGTTTTATGATGTCAAACATATTTGAGCAGTCAATTTTAATCCTTCCAAAAGTTCTAAAAGCAAGAAATCTTTTTTTAATGTAAGAGTACCTTAGTAAATACCACTATTTCTTAAAATCTACTGTGACACGTAATTCGATGCATTCCGCATAATTTTCAAACACCGTATGTGAAGCTATTTCTAAATTTTGGAGTTGGGTCCTTGGGACGTTGAAGGTTGAAGAGGGGGTAGGAGCTGTTCCTTATATAAATTTATTTATTTATTTATTAAAAATGGACAGATTTTTTAAATCTGTCCATTTTTTTAATGTCAAACTTTAATTAAAAAAAGATAGATTTTACCACAAAGTGACTGCCGAATTAATTAATGAAAATTAAGAGTACTTGCTTAAATTTATTATTTTTATAATTAACACAGGCAAGTGAGTACATAAATTCAATTTCATTCATTCATTCAAACCCTTATCCGCACCTTAATGGTGCATAGGGCACTGCATTATATAAACACAGTATTATCTTGATCGTTAACACACGAAGGAAAGGTGATCAGCCCTCCGCTTCAAGTACCAGTCCAGGGTAATATTGAATAGATATTAGAGTGAAAAAATCACTTTTTATTTCAAAATCATATTTATTTGACCCCCCCTGGGAATCGAACCTAGGACCTCCAGAACGGTAATCGAGCGTGCTGACCATTACACTATGGAGGCGGACTAATTTAATTTAATAATCCTTTTTTTATAGGCGAGTTGAATTACAAACAGAGAAACTCTTTAATTTTTGACAACATTGCCACAACAGTAGTCTCTAGATTGCAATACCGTGATAAAATATGAAGGTAGTTATACAATATTTGCACGCACTAGCCTCCACCGTATTAGAGGAGTGTAGCGTTATTGCTGGATTTCCTCTCACGTCCGAGTATTTTTGTTAATACGTCAGGGAGTGCTTTGAGACCATCTGAACTGAATTGTTAGGGAGTGTTGATTGCTTCACGATTGATTGTGCGCCGATTGAATTATCCTTTTTTCACCATAGACGTGACAAATCAGCATGGCCAGATATGCGGGCAAAATATTCACATCCAAAAATAGTTTTTTCATTTTTGATTAATGTTTTACTTAGTACATACTTACCTCTGTTTCTTAAAATCTACTGTGGCACGTGTTTCGATAAGTAAAAGATCAATTAATTAAATGATAAAAATAATAATAAAGATCTTTTATTTTCTTTCTTAGATAAAGCGCTTTTATGACACCATTTGAAAAATATTTAGTTTTTTCCAAAAAATAATTGAACAATACCTTCTCTTCAAATGCAAAAACAACACTTTCTGCCCAGTAGCAGGTAAATATTAAGTTAAAAATATGCCTCTTTTGCTCTGATATAGTACATTTTCTGGGCATTCCGAACACATGCACAACTGAAAATTGACGATTTTTGATTTATGACGTTCTTGAAAGGAGTGAGCGATATGTTAAAACTGGAAATGTCTAGCATATGAATGAGAAAAATATATTTCATTGTAACTTTGTATATAAAAAAAAATGTAGCGTGTTGTAGTAGTTTTTTGAGCATGTTTTGGATTTTCGTACTTGTAAAAAAGGAGTATCATCGCACAGGTCTCATGGCAGGAGCAATTCGGTCCGTGTGATGATGGATGAAGGCTGAGAGTGAAATATTTGTTTCATGTGATATTATATTCGAATCGTTTTGTCTCCCTCGCTCGCTATCTTACTCAGCCTTCTTCCTCAACTAATGACGGTTGTACGTGTTATGAGGGTGAGGGTGGTCACACCAGTTTTCGCAACAGCATAAAATCCCTTGATGTAAAAAAAAATAAACTGAATAACTAAATACTCACATACTAATATAAGATTTTCTGCTCAGTAAAAAGCTTCTTTATATCTCACCAAAAGATGTCTCTAATGAAGTTCTAATGATTCAAGAACAAGGTTTCTAAATTGGTTCATGCATATCGAACTTCCAAGAATTTGAATAGTGTGGTTGTCAATAATGGGTAGAATTGGTGAATTTTACGCGTGTGTAAAGTGATCACTTAAACCAGCCTATGACGGTAGTCAGTCCCGTAAATGCCCAGACTTCCATATTCTTCTTCATCTTTGATGAGATGTCAAAAAATACATAATATGAATACTAACTAACCATCATAACTATAATACCGCTTCCCCGCAGGGATAGAGAGAATAGAACGCTACACCAATCTGTCGTTTCAAACAATTTTCGCCCGTTCGCCTGTTTAGTAATAGAAACAGAAGAAGACCGAGAAAAACTCGGCATGAACAAGTATTTCAAATACTTCTGAGTGGTCAGTTCAGGAGTAGGAATAATCGAAGGGTATGTAAAATTTTATTTTCAAGTCTTAATATCTATCTTAATAAAAACGTAACTATTCCTTTTCTTCAATTCTTGAATTACTGATTGATTTAAAGATTTGATGTAATGTTGCATTGAAAAATGCGCGTCTTTTTGTCTTTGTATTTTCTTTTAAATTTTATATTCTCATTTCTTTCTGGATCTGAATTTTATATAGTAAAAATAATATTTTCATTTTGACATCTAACCATAGATAAAGAAACAAAAGTAGGTGTAAAATGGTGAAAAAGTTTTATTTTCATCTTCTCTACATAGGTGATAAAGCATATGGAAATCTGGGCATTTATGTGTGACTTGTGACCTGTAAAAGGCTGGTCAAGTGATCATATTCTACCCATGATAGGCAACCACATTTCTTAAGTTTTTAGAACTCCTACATACATCATAAATCTCGTTAGGCTTTACGTGTGACTTCACTGAAGCCATCTAAGGTTGGATTAAAAAAATCCTTTTATTTATCAGATATTTATTTATTTTGATGTATGTAAGATCCTTACCAGATTATTTCACATACTGGGAGACAACTGAAAACATGATTATCAGGTATCTCCCTTTTTATGCAGATTATTATTTGACCCGTAATTCTATTCACAATATTTTTTTGTGAACAAGTATTTGGACACATTCTAAATGTTGTGTACAAGATAAATGACTAGGTCACTCGTAGTTGTACACTTATTTTTACATAAGTCTGTTGAAGAAGAATGTAATATAAATTTAACGGTAAAATGAACATATTTCAATAATTTATATATTAAATATTAAAATGAAACATTCATTTTTAGAGTCTAAGAAATTGAATTTTTCTATCAAAAATACACAAATAAAAATTTATTACAATTGTTTCTCCTTGTTTTGGCTTTTCTTACTTATGAAAATATTTCTTATTTTTATTGTTTTTAACAATAAAATACAATTTATTAAACTCTGAAAATCAGTGCTTGATTTTAACATTTAAACTTAAATTAATATGGAGTTCTACAAATTAAACTCAAAACTTATAAATAATTAATTCAACAAGTTAATTGTCAAAACTAGTACAATTCCCTTTCTTCCCCGAAACTTCGGTTTCATACTTCGTACCCCTACAGAAATAGTTATGCGGGAAATGTACATTTTCAGCTAATTCAAAATGACGTCCTTGAAGTTTGGGCAGATTCCATATTTTCCTGGTTAAATTGAAATTGATTTAATGGAATCCGTTGAAATAATTCCTCGTGCGAAAAACAATCTGAAGGTTTGAATGGTAATTAAAGGAAAGTTTTCCCAGAAAATTGATGAAATATTAAACTGTTATGATATGAGCACGAGTTTCCCAAATTTTCCATTATTGATGGTAACAAGTTGAATTATAACTTGTCATCTACGGGAAAGACTTTATAAATAATGGTGCTTCTATGGCAAAAGTTGTCTGATTTGAAAAACTATCTAAGAATATCTTATCTTAACTTCAGCTTTTCCTAACTTAGGTGCATATATTTGTATTAACTTTTGCATATTTTTATCTAAATAATTTTATATCTAACATTCTACTACGTATTTCCGATGGACGATTATTTCATTGTTGGTTTAATTGTTTGATTTTCACAGCATTTTCAAGAAAAATTTGTGTTTGAATATTTATTTTATTCAATTTTGATTTATATTGGGAAGAGGATAGTGTAAAATTGTACCCAATTACATATGTTAAGATAGACACCGTAGCGTAGTTGGGTAGACCCTCGTCTGTGAAACTGTCGTCGCGGATTCGATTGTTGCCCATTGCAAAATAAATTGAAGTAAGATCTTTTTTTCAATTGGTCTGGATGTCTGTGATGTGTTTTTCACAGCCACTTTCCCTATCTTTACTATTTTACCTGCAGACAAGCCTCTGAATGTTGAGGTTTTGTAGTTATTTTTTTTTTAATTCGATAAAAACTAGTTTCCACTTTTCTTCCCTAGGCTTATTTACTTATTTCATCTGTATGCTCTCTACTATACTATAATTCCTGACATTTCACACTTAAATTATTAACGATCATGTTAACAACGCATCTATCGATGGGGTCCTCAATATATTCTTAGGGTGGGAAATATTAATATATTATTATTCTTTTAGTATTGAAAAACGAATCTTCATTGAACGACATGTAATTAAAAACAAAACATCTCAAAATATTTCGTTCATGACTCTACACAGGAATAATATTCACGCTAATTTAAATTACTTTCCTTAGGAAGATAAAAATTAATTAGGGGCAATTAAGCTCGGGTAAAGTACGGTTGTACATTACAGACGTTGGACTATTATTATATTACCGAATCTAGGAAAAGCAAGTTCTAGCAACGTTCTGCTTACTAATTAAACAATTACGCTTGAAGCCATTAAACATTGGCAAGATGATAAAATTAAAAATTAATCAAAGATGGGCAGAGAGGCGATCGAATCAGCGCATTGGTATTATATATAGATTAGATTTTTTTCCATTTACCGTAAAAGGCCAGCGAAATCTAGCACAACTCTGTTACACGAAAATCGTAATAAAATCGGTTCGGTTACAATTTATTGCTCGTATGAAATCCCTCTCTTATTTTCTGAGGCGTTCTCCGCTGTGAATAGAACACCCCATTTCGTGTCTGATTAATTTGATATTCTTACATCAATCTCTCACGGATACACCTTATCGCGAAGATATCTAAACAGTAAAACGATATATCTATCACTCCAAATGGGATTGATTAGCAATTTTTTATTATTATTTATTCTATCGAATACGAGATTATTCACTCTACGGATGATACATCAATATTATAGGTGTCTCAACTTGAGATCAAGCGACTATCGTTTTTTTTTAATTTTTAGTACGAAAGAAGATAGAAGTCTGAGAATCTCGGGACCTCATTTTGTGGTAAAATCTATCCATTTTTATGTTTTACGTAGTAAATATTATAAAAGGAAGTAATATTTTGAAATATATTATATCCTTCGATACTTTAATAAATGTTCAAATTTCCAATTAATTTGACCTAAAAATTTCATTTCTCAAAAACACTCTTCAAAAATGTAATACAGAGACTTTACCAATACCTTTTTTTATAAAAGTAGTCTTGTAAAACCATTTCCTCTACGCAATTTATTATATGTGAACCTCTAGGTAGTCTGATAGGCATAAGGTATACAAGACATATATTTTATGATAACACATACTTACATTTATATTTTTCTTATCCCTTCGAAACTAAAGGCTAATGTAAGCTATTATGAGCAATAAGCATTTATACAGATATTTTTAATAAAATTCGTACCCATTTTTAATTTAAAATTTCCTAGTAAATATCACTATTTTTTAAAATCTATTGTGACACGTGTTTTAATGCATTCTACACCATTTTCAAACACCATATGTGAACCTTAGTCTTTTTAGAGTTGTATTTGAGAGGCTCTATACACAGCTCTTTTAGATACTCTTATTAGGAGCATATTATGGTAAAAACACTAACAACCATATAAGTATGTTAAGCATTTGAAGATATTTGAAACATCCCCTGTCGCTACCTTTGCACGAGTAGGTATATGGTACACGTTACACGTTAGGAACCTTTATGTTGAGGTCCTAACAAAAAAATCTCATTTCAAATATTGCACAAAAAATTCTTTAAATACGAATCTGTTCACTTTAATGTATTATATCGAAATCTTAATTACACCAATATGAAAACATTAAATCGCACCAAAACGAAACAATTTTAAAAGTAAGAATTCCTGATTACTTAAATCATTTATAATAGAAATGTAACGTTTTGGTCAGGACCTCCACATATCGCTCACTCCTTTCAACAACGTCATTTATATAAAAAAAACTTGTTTTCCGGAAGATCGTTTTTAAAGATTAAGAGTAAAATAAAACATATTAAAAATAAATAGTAAGCCACTTATTGAACTTTTTACTGTGCAGCAGATCTTTTTAGGGAAAAATTGAATGTTTTTTCTCCACTTGAAAAAATAAATTTTCTCCATTTAAAAAATAAATTAAACAACACCTTTTCATCAAAATGCAAAAACAACACTTTCTGCCCCGTAGTGGGTAAATATTAAATTAAAAATTTGCCGCTTTTGCTAGGATACAGAACATTTTCTAGGCATTCCGAAAACAAGCACAACTGAACATTGACGATTTTTGATATGACGTTGTTGAAAGGAGTGAGCGATATAGTATTTTATTTGTGTAATATGGCTGTTCAATCAAAGGTATAATGGTGAACGTTACACACTGTATGAAGTAATCACTTAAACCACCCAAAACGGTATTTTTTAAATTTTATACAAAACAAATACGCACAATTTTATGTTATCGCCTCAAAATGTCGAAAATTACCCCCGCCCAGCAGTCCAATTCTCCAAGAAGCTCCATGTTACCCTTTAGCGCTAGACTGGCTCATACACGTCCGCTGTAACAGACGTGAGTGGAGGGGAGGGTAGCCAGGGTAGTCGGGGCAGTCAGGGTAGCACGGCCAACTTAGGGGACTCCTGATTTCGGTGTGAGAGCCCGCGTCAACTTATCTTCGTTAGTTTTAAGCAAGTACGTGATTCGTGATTGCGCCGCTCCATTTTGTTTGCTCTTCCCTCGAACCGCGCTACATACACATTGTGTGGAGGATAGTCAGAATGGGGCTACAGGCACTGTAAATCTTCGCGTAACTGACCTCTAAGAGCATATTATTTTTCCATTGAACGGCTTAAGCCTTTAACGTAATACATTTATATACTATCTAATATAAAAATACACTAATGAATACACCAATAAAAAAACAAGTCTTATAACATAAAAATAAAATAAAAATAAAATAACAAATAGTAAGCACTGGTAAATACACGTCTCCTTCAAATACTATCAGCGAGCAGCAAGAGAGAGTGAAACACAACGTTTAAATTTATCCATTACAACATGGAGAAGAAATGCTGAGAAAGTACAGACTTCAAGGTGAAGTACTTTATTGATATATATATATATATATATATATATATATATATATATATATATATATATATATATATATATATATATATATATATATATATATATATATATATATATATATATATATATATATATATATATATATATATATATATATATATATATATATATATATATATTTATATATATATTTATATATGTATGTATATATATATATATATATATATATATATATATATATATATATATATATAAAATTAAAAAGATGTATACAGTTGTTAATTACCTGAAGAGATAAACAGACCTGGTAGCAGTCCATAATAATATTATTAAATCTAATATTGAGATATTTCTAATATTAATTTTGCCTCCCCCTGGGAATCAAACCCGGGACCTTCAGCATGCTAGCTAAGCAATCTTACCAATACATTATTATTGAAGCAAACACCTGCATACTGCATACTTTTAACGTATGTATAATAAAAACCGCTAATGGGTGTCTAATATAAAAGATCATGTACTGGAAAAATATTACGTATAAATGGATGATACATACTTCAAACAAAATCATGGATTTTTTTACTGCATGTAGATAGGGTGTGTAATCAGTTAATTCTGATAATAATCAGTGAGTCAGACAGAGTAAGAAAATAAAGTTTGAGACAAAAAGCAAAAAATAAATAAAAATTGATGACGTTTGATTGCGCCAGTAAACCGTAAATCATTGCTTATTACCAACATTTTGTAAACATTGTAACAATAATAAATTTTTGGAAGAAATAAAATAAAATAAAAATATTACAATAAATGAAGGTATTCACTAACATATATGTACATATTATATGATAAAATGTATGAAGTTATTAGCCACATCTTCGTGTTGGGGAAACAAGGTTCTATGTGGATTCCTTATAGTTTTGAGATATGAGTGGTTGAAATCTTAGATCATGTTTTCTCTAATATTCTACATAAATACTTATTTTTTATTTTAATAATATGATTAAACCGAACCGAAAAGCAAATTGAATGCAACATTTTTTAGAAAAGTTGGAATAATAAATAATTTTCAAGTAAAAAAAGTTCAAATAGAACTTTGTAACCTTGAGATTTTTCAAAATTATTTAAATAATACAATACACCAACGTTCTATCTCAAATAGAACCTTGTTGCAGTCACTTAGATGACCAAAATATTAATTTGGTCATTAAAAATATAAATATTAATTGATATTTCATAACAACAGAATGAACTTTGTTTCCCTTTGAATTATTGATGATTGATTTGGTTTTTTGTCGTAATTTTTATACAGATCGAACCGAAATTCAAATCTGAATAGAGAAAGAGTTAAATGTGAAAATACCTAAATGTGTTAGATAGAACCTTGTTTCCCCAACACGACGACATGTTAATATCTTGTTAAATTCAGAATTTTAAATCGAGGGTTATTACTATCGCTGACTCAATTTTGTCATACACAATGTTATTTACCAAATTTAAAGTTGAATACATTAAAAAAAAGTAATCCTACAATCTCCAGTCGTCGTTACAGTATTTAAAGCAAATCGGTGAAATAATGAGTTCTTTAAAATAGCCTGAGAACCAGAAATAAATGGATAAAAACAATGATAAATGATTTTTAAGAATAATAAAAATGTCTCTCCGACAATCCAATTTCGTGAAAATGATTTTCAGTTCTCATTTTGTGTCTAAAACTTAAATGAGATTCTATTTCACCTGTAAAAAGGCCTGTTTACTCGGTAGTTTTCTTAGAAATTCAAGAATAAAATGGTATCTACCTATTAGTTATTTTTTTGTAAAATGGGATAATAAGATTAATAAATTTATTTTGTAATATAGCTGTTCTACGGAAAAATAGCTGTAAGGAACAATTCTTAACTTTTGGCAAATTAAAAGCATTAATAACTTTGTGGCATGATAACATAACACTCCCTTTATTATTCATAATTTTTAAGTGAACGATGAACGATAAGGAGAGATTTAATTCTTACTTTTACGTTTTATTTTCCATATAATAGTAAGTGCCCTGAGCTCCTTCACTTACATTACCCATTGAATATATCCTTCTAGTATATCAAATAATCTAGAGTGATCACGTTTCCTTCATATAACTACAATTAAGATAGCACCACGTCAATCGAATGCAGTTCCCTGTTCACCGCTGCGTTTAAAAAAAGTTTACTTCATATATTTAAATCGCATAATGATCAATAACCTATTCATTTCACCTATCTTTGATTGAAAACAGTTAAATATTGAATGGTGATAACTATTATGGCCTATGCAGTTGTTATCTTAAGGGTTATAATAATTAATCCAGGGTTAAAAATAAAATAATGAAAAGGGCAAACAACATAACACTCTCCATATCATTCATCGATAAATGTGTGTAATACCACTGAAAAACACTACTTTATTACTAATGGTTTCGGGATAGCCATTTCATCATCGGGTTTACATTGGACCTGATGATGGAATGGTTATTTAAAAATTGGCAGTCAAATAGTAGTGTTTTTAACAGGTACTACGCAAAGTTAAATATAATTGAAAAGGAAAGTGTTATTTTACGATACCAAAAAGTTAACGATGCTTTTAATATACAAAAAATATGCTCCATATTCAAATCTACATAAAGATCACTTTTTTTAATAAATCAGTGTTCCAACGATTTAAACCAAAAGTTTCCATAAAGCTTCGTTACCTTTCGAACACGCGTGAGCTTTCGCAGATAACTTGAACCGAAGATCTCGCGATAAAGGCGTATTATATAAGTAAGCATAAGATTATCAGGGAGGCATAATGTGAGCTCAATTATTTGCAAAGTCACGCCTTTATTTAAAGCGAGCTGACCTTGATGAAGTTAATGACAACGATAAAAATTATCAGAGGTATTCGCGCTGAAAAAAGAGTTTTCAAGAAAAAGTTGTCAGCGCAGCGCGCAGGCCCCGCGGGAGGGAGGGCGGCGGGGAGGGCGGCGGGGAGGGTGGAGGGGAAGTCGGGGAGAAACGGGTTCGGCCAGTGTTGTTCCGACCGTCGCGCGGGAGCTCGCGTTCGCCGCGGCACCTCGTCGCGCGCAAGTGCGTAAATTCAAAATCCCGTAAAGTGAGTTAGTTGTTTTAGAGTAAAAATGCCTTCGAACAGCAACATCGTGGTGGAGTGGCTGCGGTCGCTGCACCTGGGCCAGTACGCCGAGAGCTTCATAGACAACGGCTACGACGACCTGGAGATCTGCAAGCAGGTCGGCGAGCCCGACCTGGACGCCATCGGGGTCCTGAACCCGGCGCACCGCCAGCGGCTGCTGGGGTCCGTGCGGACCCTGCGTGAGGAGGGCGCCGCGTCCGTGTACTTCACGCTGGAGGAGGCGGCCGCCGCACAGGACTGGGCCAAGGAGCCGCCGCCCGAGGAGGCCCGCTACCGGGACGAGTACGAGGAGGGCAAGGCCGAGCTGGTCAAGATACCGCGCGTGCAGCTGCGCGTGCTGCTGCGGGAGCGGCTCGCCCAGGATGGCATCCGGCTCAGTCTGCAGCCGTACTCCACACCGGTGAGTGCTGCACTTTGCTCTCAAGCTTACCGCCTACCCTCATCTCCTTCGTGGCTTGTCATCCCGGCATCACATCACGGGACTCCTCCAATGATTTACTATCCATTCCCAATTATATATTCTTCTTTACGTGTTGTGAGAATATGTCTCTGTTTAGGGGAATCCGAAACGCTTCGTACTCCGGTGAGAGTCTTGTCATCGTGACATCACAGGAGGTCGGACGGAACTCCTCCAATGATTTACTATCCATTCCCAATTATATCCTCTTTACTTGTTGTGAGAATATGTCTCTGTTTAGGGGAATCCGAAACAGATCCTCGACGCTTCGTACTCCGGTGAGTGTCTTGTCATCGTGACATCACAGAGGTCAGACGAAACTCTTCCAATGATTTACTTCGATATTAATTCACAATCATATCTTCTTTACGTGTCGTGTCGGGTCCCCTCGACGTTGACCTCGCTTGTGACAATGTGTCCTTATTTTGGGCAGTCCGAAACAGCTTCTTGACGCTCCGTACTCCGGCGAGTGTCTTGTCATTGTGACATCTCAGGTGGTCGGACGAAACTCTTCCAATTATTTACTTCGATATTCATTCACAATCGTATCTTCTTCTCTACATGTGGTGTCGTCGTATCACTTGTGAGAATGTGACCTTATTTTCGGTTATCTGGAACAGCTCCTCAACGCTCCACTGACCACTCGTGTATATTATGGTGCCAGGAGATCATACAACTACCAAAATCTGTCAAATTTCCCATGAAGAGAGACATTATACGTTATTCCCACACTCACTTTATAATCATCAAGATGACTACGACAGATTCGTAAATAAAATACCAATTGAACTATTTTACAGAAATATACTGTTCACTTACTATCAAGCCGCTTCTCGCAGGGGTTGCCAAAGAGAATAGAACGCAACACTACTCTGTCTTTGCTTCTCATACATACAAGCTATAGGGTTAGAATAGAATAACAAATATTTAATGTTTTCTGCAAGAGGCTGCTTTATTTGTTAGAATAACAAATATTTAATTTTTTCTGCAAGAGGCTGCTTTATTTATTATTACTTACCATGAGGTGAAGTGTGCGATCATTAAAGGTTTATATGACATACACATTATATAAAAGACGATGAAAAAATGTAAAGCGAGTACATAATATAAAAATATAACATGTACTAACACGTTTGTCAATAAATCTTGAACCTTCACCTGTTTAAGAAAATACGCGCGTTGCAATGACTCGGTTAAATGTAACAATAATATATATGAACATAAAAAAAGCAGTTTAATTTAATTTATGTTGGAAAATGAAATGTGTCACAGTAGATTTTAAGAAATAGTGCTATTTACCAAGTAAAACTTAAATTAAAAATAGATTAATATTACCACAAAGTGATTGTAGAATAAATTAATGAAATTTAGCCTTTTACTGATTTTTTTAATAGTACCCTATAATTTTAATTGTTTATTTTCCGTTATTTATTATAGTATACCCGAAAGACATTACTTTTATTGTGTACGTGTCTCCTCTTTTTAGGATTTTTTCCGACTGCGGCGAATTTTTTTATGGCATTCGTGTTTTGCACGAGCGAACAGTTTGTCGCAAATTTTTCTAGCCGCAAAATACCTTTTGATACAACCTGGGCATTGACAGTCGCCTCCTGCAGTAACCGAACTCGATAACTACGAGGGGCCGGAAATTTATCTATTATTTGGGACGTTTCCTAGATACAATCACACGGCTGTATCTAAACAATCGATGATTTATACACCGATGTCATGCGATTTTATTCAATTTCGCCTTTTGCTTTTACGGACAATTTCGGGGTAATCAAGTTACAGTGGGGTTTTGAGAATTGTGATTCTTTAATTGAGACGAAGTTTTAAAATATTTCTGCGATATCTGTTACACAATTTTTTTTATTTTTTCGGGAATTGTAAGCTTTACATTTAAAAAAGCATATAATAAAAAATAGTTACATTAACAATAATAAACATTATATTACAAAAATAGTTACATTAATAAAAATAAAGCCAACTAAACTATTCCACATTTATATTTAGATTATTTTTCATATTTCTTTATTACCTTATTACTACTACTACCATCACGCCATTTCCCCGCAGGGGTAGGCAGAAAGGATGGAACGCCACACTCTCCTTATGAAATAAACGCATTTATGATATAATATGTACATACATACATCTAAGTAACGTC
The DNA here is from genome assembly GCF_059751285.1 of Brachycentrus maculatus. Lineage (NCBI taxonomy): Eukaryota > Metazoa > Arthropoda > Insecta > Trichoptera > Brachycentridae > Brachycentrus > Brachycentrus maculatus. Next base: position 355,093 of record NW_028280915.1, read on the forward strand.
TATAGATGGAATATGTATTTTTAAACATCATGTCATTTGTACCTTTATTTTTATTACTTGTTTAATACTGTTACAAAAAATATTACTATTTAAATTCTAATATCTATGTATTTAAAGAAAAAATACTAGATTTTTTAAAGGGAGTTGCATTTATTATTTACCTCGCTTATTATGCACAAATTTTAAAGATCATTAAGTGGATTTTCTTTTCTTCTACCAAAAAAAACCTTTAATTTTAATCTGTGTTGGGAACAGGAGGGATAATCTAGTGTGGGCAAAAATATATAACTACATACATACATATAATAGTTACGCTATACTTATCATATTATAATTTATAATAAATTATTGATTATTATGATAATAATAATAATTTTTGGCCAGTTGGAAATAGGAGCAAAATAAGACCGTGGAAAAAAAGGCATGATCAAGTATTTCAAATATGTACTTGAAAGTGGTCGGGTTAGGAGACGGAATAATTGTCGGGTATATATGACATGCACGAATGTGGAAGAGTCAAATAATGGGAAGAATGTGGAAGAGTTAGAAGACGAATGTGGAAGAGTCAAATAATGTTTGCAAAGAAAGAGTGGTGTAGGGTCCTATAGCGACGTGATAGTGACTTAGTTAGTTTACCCATTTTTACAAAATATCGTCTTATGGGTGCTTCACATTTCTCTTATTTACTATACTCAATTTTATATGGTAATTTACAAGTATGATTGAAATGCTAATCTAAATGAAATTAACAAATTGCACTCATAAAAAATAAAGCAAAGGTATTTTGCTTAAGTAAGAAATAAGGCTATGAATTTGAATTTGAATTTTATGTAGGTACATATTTTTCTATCAACGCCAAACCACTGACTGTTCTTATTTACGTATGGTATGACTTAAGTTTCATCATTTAAAAAAATCCATATTTGAAAAAAAAAACTGTTTTCTTTAATGTAAACAAAATTTAACGTTTTCGCATAAATTCATAACATTAGGTACCTACCTACCCATATTTTTACGTGGGTATATTAAAATAATTTGTTTTCTTGCGAAGCAAGTCAGTCAGTTCTGATTATATTTCGTTTGTAATAAAGTTAGTGAACATTGATTGATTGGTGTGTTTTTGTACGGAAGAACAATGATGGATTACGGGTCTCGAAGGTACGATTTCAAAGACAATAAGAACGGTGTTTATTCACTTTCATATTATTTCGTGTAACTTGTGAGAAAATTGTGTTTTAGTCGCTAGAATCAAATCTCTGTTTAAAATCAAATAACATATGTATCAACTTAATATTTTTTAACATACCTAACATACAAGACTCGGATATCTAGTTACGGCTAATGCAATACCGCTTATTATGGCCCTACTTAGGCTTCAAATTTACAAGTTTTTTTAGCTTATACTTACTCGTGAGTGGATTTACTATTTGTATTTATAGTTACTATAATTTAATGAATTCATGAGTGAAGAAAATTCTAGGCAAAACACTTAACTTGAAGATGAAGCGTCTGTCATTTTTATATTAGAGAAATAGAAGCCTGGGCGTCCCAGGGCTTTTGACCTGGCATTTAGCTAGCGTAAGTGATCACCTTATATACTTGTTTAAGGTTCATTTTTGCCCAGTTTTGTATTTTATAAATACTCGCGTATGAATGGAATCCAAGACCATTTCATAAAAACAACATTAAAATGCAATATGTAGGTATGTTAATTTTTTCTTCACAAACTATTATACTTTATTAATAAATCCAACTGATAGCGCCATAATCAGACAAACTTCCAAATCTATTGAATTAGTACCCACATGTGAAAGGGATTAAAGACCATTGCAATTACACAAGTTCCAAAAATTAATGCAATAATACACAGTGTATAAAGTGATCACTTAAGCTACTATAAATAATAATAAATTGTTAAAACCAATTTTCCTGTACATACATATCTCTATAACGACTCACATACTTACTGTAAGATTCCAATTGTAATAAGTCCGCTATACATTTTTATCTGTGATTGTTGGACGTATATCGAGCTAAGCTAAATGTGTGTGTATATGTATATCAGTGTAAATAAATATATTTTAAATCAATATTATTTTTTTATTTTTTTAAATTATTTTAAATAAATATAATTATTTAATTTTGTTTATTTGTATACATTTATTTAAATCACAATTTTTACATATTTAGAACATTTTTTTGCAGAGACCCACCAAGCCTCCTTGTGTGTCTTGTCGGTGGAGTTCTTTTTTAATAATTTTTTTATTGATTTTAACCTAATATGCACACAAAAAAACAGAAAAATTAAGAATATAAACATTTTACAATTTTCATATAATTAACTCTTGATCATTTACCCATTCCTTTATTTTGCCTTTGTTCCATATATATTAAATAAGTCAAATAAGGTAATGTTAACTATAATTAAACATAAAATTGAATCAAAGGTCTCGTACATGTTAACCAAATGAGCCAACGAATACATTATAAAGGCGGACGAATAATATACATACATACATTAATAATATTTTTTGTTACTGCCAACCGAAGAATCAATACATGTTTTTAATTGAAAATACATATATGTAGGTATGTTGGAGAACGAATATTTAACCAATCTTAATTACACGTAATAGCAATTTGGCCGGTAACCGTAAGCAAACTGGCAATCCGTAACTAGTAACCTAGTGGTGTGATTATCGATTAGTCTCGCATCACTCGGCTATTGCGTACGACAAAAATAATCTCCTGATTGGATCTCTCCTCTTTGAGCCGAATGCATTAGGAGAAAACGTTTCCACCCGACTATTGGATACTGGTTACTGGTCCATTAGATGAGATGTCCGATTAGCAGCTCGAATCCCCCAGTCCACGAAACAAAACCTATCCCGGCCGAACGGATTTAAATTAAGCCTCATTAGTCGGATTCCTCGAGAATGTTACGAACTAACGAACAAAGTGTAGAGATTGAATTAAGAGCTTCGTCATTGGGACGACACTGTGAAGAATTTATCAACATTGAAACCTCACGAATCTGGGACCGCTCACATATCGAACGTCATACAGAATATCCCACGATCGAACATTTTTTCCTCTTGATTTAATGTGGCTAGGTAACGAACTCGCTCGGGTGGAATGAACAACGCCATGGCCCGATTATCGTCCACCGGTGGACCAATTATGAACCCATTAGCTAGTGATGCGTAGCATCCTCGATAACTTCCCAGACAGGTGCGAATGAATGAAATTCACATTTTCAAGCAGTTTGATGTAATTAAGTGCATATTCTTCCTCAACCCTTTATTATAGACTAGTGTTCTTCGACTTGATCGAACGAATAAATTAAAAATCGTCAAAAAACCATTTCCACGAAGCCCAAACTGACCTTGCTTACGTCTTACAATCACCCTTGACTTTGTTAACCCTAGATTACGGGACATTCGTAAAAATTACGACGGACATCCAATCTGTGGAGAACACTAAGGCTACGTACTGACAACTAGGATGTATTTTGTATATTAAGAGCATTGTTAACTTTGTGTGATGGTTATATAGTACTCTTATTATCATTCATCGTTTACTTTTGTAATACTACTTGAAACACTACTTCATGACTACCGGTATCGGAATAATCATTCTATTATCAGGCAGTCTAGATTTGACCTGATGATGGATGATTGTTTTGAAACCGGTTGTCATGAAGTAGTGTTTTAAGTAGTATAACACAAAGTGAACGTTGCAACTAAAATGTTTTTACCGATGTTTTATGTTCGCATTTTATATAACGTACTCAAATAACTTGTTGCAATTATTTTCAAAAAGTTTTTATAAAATGTTTTTGGTAAAATGTAAGTTTTTCTTATCATCGTATATTTTGCGATAGTCCCGTATTAAGGTACATTGAAACGAGTCCTATAGTCTAAGGTTAAATTACCTAAAGATTGGTATTATATTTCCAACCAAAATGATATTATCTATCATGCAAACTCGGCAAAAAATAACACTGAAAAGTGTAAATTGAACGTTTTTCTGCAGCCGGCAGCTCGGTAGCTTTGTTAGTATTTTAATACAATATCACTCCTCGAAAATGTATACCCATTATGTATAAATAATTATTTTTATTGATCCTTAATGTCAGTGCTCAATCGTCGTTAATTCGACCGGCTAACTAGTGCTCATATTTATATTCAAAATATTTGCCGGAATCGTTTGCAGATCGCATTAATCTCCCTTTAATGTGCTCCACATATCCCCCCCAAATAATTCCAATGACACATTATATCGCGACACTTACTCCGCATTTGTTTACAATCCGAACAGTATCTATAAATCGCGCTCCCTTTTGTATTGCCTAACAAAAAATGTGATAAAGACCAACGAAGGCTGCTACAGAATTGTTTAGAACTGGTTTTCAGCTGTCCGGTATTGTCAGAACCGGCGGACGAGTCAAGCGATAATTTGTCGAAAGGTATTCTATAATCCTTTGAAGTAAAATCAATACGGTGGGGGTTTTAATCATTTTCTTCTCGGTGGTTTGATTACCTTTCATTATTCTTTTAATCTCTTTACGCGTCGTGGATACCCTGCCTGCCCGTTAGACCATCCTCGGTTTGAAGAGCACGTCGATTAAGAAGCAGACTCGATTTTAAGTCTGCTGTATAAACTCGTTATTTCCATTGCACTGGACATTTATGGATGATGATCATGACATGGTCTTGCATGTTAAGTCGTCTGCCCTTATAGTTCCCCTGTCTCAAATTACTGAGTTGGTGTTTGGCCGATTTTACGACTAATTAATCAGCGTTGAGTGAAGTGGATTGCACTTACAAACCGTAATACTGTAAATTATTACATGTTTATAATACTAATGTAAATTGACAGCGTTGTCAATTTTTTAATGTAACTAAAAGGGAATTGAGCGCCCTGGAGGAGTTTTTTACGAAAATGACGCTATATAAATTATCCTTATTTATTATTATTATTATTTAATCTACAACTTTTTGAGTGTCTCCAAATACTTGTTTGCAAATCTAAATTATGTCCTAGAATCTAGATTATATCTAGATTATGTAATTAAGAGTTATTTTTTACATTAATTTTTAACATCTCAACATGAGATGTTAACAACGAAGAAGAATGAGAAAGTCTGGCATTAACCGGGCTTTTGACCGTCATAGGCTTGTTTAAGTTAACACTTTACACACGTGTAACATTCACCATAATGGGTAGAATTGTTGAATGTTATACATAGGTAAGTGATCACTTAACCAAGCCTATGATGGTCGTAAGCATTGTTAATGTCCAGTCTTCTATATTCTTCTTTGTCTGTGTCAAAGTGTCAAAAATAATGTAAAAGTAATCGTTTGCTGTGGGGTTTTGGACATGGTTCCTGAATGCTGGTAATTTTTCCAGAGAGTATGATTATTTTATGGGGTGAAGATAAGTTAACTTTTCAGTGTTACTTTTAGTTAGTAGATCATTTAACAGATTTTATGAATTTGAGCATTTGTTTTTAATTGTTTATCGCTACCGTATATAAATTAATTTAATACTAATAATAATAAAAAAAACATTGTATTTTTACCGCATTTTATCTGTTAGAGCAATAAATGCTATTTGCGTCCTAATAATACGAATAAAATCATCGATTTCAAATAATAGAGTACATAATTTATGTAGTTTATTGCTGCATTGTACTTCATCTAATTGTTTTGTCTTTTTAAGAAATAATAACATAATTCCTTTGACGGAAGTAGGATTGACCAATGCCTACAATTATGACTTCTTCACGCTACATAAAATTTCACAGATAAATAATTTCATGATTCATTTGCTTTCAATTACGAGAAAACGACTCAACCGTGTAAAAATGATATTTTCTGTTAGCATTGTGTGACGATGTTCTCCGAGTTATACAATGGTCCAAAGGAGAAAGATTTTTATCGGTTTTAACGAAAGGTGTCCATAATACCTTCGGAGAAACGGGTCGTAAACCCATCAGCTGTTCCGAAATAAGACATCTACCCGAGGTAAATAATCGAAATAGAGATAAGCTTAGTTTAAATAAAGATCTGAAAAATAATACTTATCGTTCTCGTAATAATATGCATAAATTCAATCCAAACAACCAAATTCGGAATAAGCGCATTTCAGTACATACTCATATTCAATATAACAGCCTCCTTATTCAAAACGGAATCTCTGATGAATGTTGGTCATCTATTTTTCCATACGAATTTTAATAGTAGGAGTTTGCTTTCACTAATATGTAGTTTGTTTCATAATATCTTCATATTATTTTCAATTTGAGTTTTACTTGGTAATACCAGTATTTATTACCAAGTTCATTGCCAAGTAAAATTTAAATTAAAAATGGATAGATATTACCACAAAGTAACTGCCGAATCAATGGATGAAGACTTCATATTATATTAATACTTCATACTATTATTGCAGATTATTTACTTTGAAATATCTGTATTTATAATATTATTTCTATTTTATTTGTATATGTATGTATCAGGGTCTGATTATCACAAAATGAGTTTTGTATAAAACTCGGGAGAATATTAAAGACATGATATTTTTTCAAATAAATAAATTATAATGTCATCTGTTTAAAACCGGTCAATATTTTATACCTCAGGTTAAAATTTTACATTAATATTTTATAACCTGAAAATGTATTTGTAATTCTATTTAATTAAACTAACATGCTTTCTGCTTAGTCAAGAAACCAACTTATCCCGTTAAACTGTATGTAAAATAAAATTGTTTATTTAATATATCGCTCACTCCTTTCAAGAACGTCATAAATCAAAAATCGTCAATTTTCAGTTGTGCATGTTTTCGGAATGCCCAGAAAATGTACCATATCCCAGCAAAAGCGGCATATTTTTAACTTAATATTTGTCCGTTACAAGGCAAAAAGTATTGTTTTTGCATTTTGTAGAAAAGGTATTATTTAATTAAATAGAAAAATAAACTAGTTATTTTTTAAATGGAGAAAAAACCTTCAGGTTTAACCTAAAAATATCTGTTGCACAGTAAAAAGTTCAATAAGTGGCTTGATATTTATTTTTAATATATTGTATTATATTTTTAAATTTTAATAACGTTCTCCTGAAAAATCGAGTTTTTTGATTTATGACGTGCTTGAAAGGAGTGAGCGATATGTGTCCAACAAATACAAAATACAATAAGCTGATGAGTGCATGGCGTGTCTTCCATTGCACAAAGTAAATTTAGAGTTTCAATGAATGTTTGAGAGATAATGAATTTCACTTAGACAATATTTAAAAAAAATCGATTCCCTGTTAATATGACAAAACATCATTGTTATAATATCAATACATGTAGATAAAACGATTAGTCGCATGAATTCAAAAGGAAATGTAATGATAACATTATTTGTTTATTAGTGTGATTGAAATCAAGGATATTAGATAAAGTTAATATTTCTTTGTGATTCATTAAGTGGTCTATACATATTACACATTTCGCTCACTCCTTTCAAGAACGTCATAAATCAGAAAACTTGATTTTTCAGGAGAACGTTTTTAAAGTACAAACATAAAATACAGTGTATTAAAAATAAATATCAAGCCACTTATTTAACTTTTTACTGTGCAACAGATCTTTTTAGGTAAAACCTGAATATTTTTTCTCCATTTGAAAAATATTTACCATATTCAATAAAATAATTAAACAATACATTTTCTTCAAAATGCAAAAACAACACTTTCTGCCCTGTAGCGGGTAAATATTAAGTTAAAAATATGCCGCTTTTGCTGGGATATAGTACATTTTCTGGACATTACGAAAACATGCATAACTCAAAATTGACGATTTTTGATTTATGACGTTCTTGAAAGGAGTGAGCGGTTTGTATACAGCTGTTGTACGTTAAAATATTTATTTATTTATTCTCAGAATTTAACTATGTATTTATTTCGTTATCTCTCGCCAGAACCAGTATTAACCAGTTAAGAATGTGCATTTTTACCAGAGTAATTATCATTATGCTAAGACCCGTTATATTTGAGTGATGCTTAAAGATTTAATGCTGTTTTCGTTTCAGAAGTAACGTTCATTATCTGGCGATCTATGGAGATTGATATATAGGTGTATAGCAAATGTTGTGTTGTTTAGCTACAGGTAATATGGTCAGAAGGCGAGTCATAATTGTGTTTACAAAAAGGGTTAATGCTCCTTTCACGAAAGTGATACCAATTAGGAAGTTTTCAAAAATCCTTGTTTTTGGCAATCGCAAATAAATTTGTGCACCGATTGGCGTGATTAGCATTAAATGATGAAATCCGAAAACCGATGTAATTAACGCTTTCTTAAAAGATGTCTTTATTTATTTTGTAAACAAGCATTTAGACTCACTCGAAATATTGGAAATAAAATAAGTAGTCAAATTGTAAGCTGCATAAAAATAGAATATCATTTTTCGAGTGTTTCCCAGTATGTAAAATAATCCGGTTAGGATCTTGCATACACGCAAATAAAAGAGACTTTCCAAAATAAAAGCTTTCTTAATCCAACCATAGATGACTCAAGTAAACTCACACGTACAGTGTCATGAGATTAATGACATACTCGTATGTAGGAGTTCCAAAAAGTACAGTATCTACTCAATGAATTAGGGCCACCCATTATTTTTTTGAATACTCTGAAATCTTTTGGATTATTATATTTATTTTACATAAATACTTTAAGTTTTCTATCGACATCTAATATCATGTATATTACCTTCAATAATATGTAAAATATACCTGGATTATTTAAGCCTTTACAAAATTTAAAACCCTTTTTCTGAGAAAGGTCCCTAATTAGCACAGGTAGACAGATAGTTGAAAGTTCAAAAATTAGTCCTATCTTATTTATTAGTGAAGTTTCTTGAGTTCTGGTTATTGTTTTGTTCAGAGAGGTTATATAGTTATCGTGTCTTGTGAAAAAAACTTAATTTTTAATTTTAGTTCATAAAGTATAATTTTTTTTTGTAAACACAAGTGTTTTTTTTGAAAAAGACAAAATGGGAAAAAGTAAAGACATTTCTGAGGAAAAAAAGTCTAGTGTTATAGTGCTACTGAAATTAGGAATACTATCTAATAGAGAAATTTCAAAAAAAGAAAACGTTTCTCATCAAACAGTGGACAGAATTTCAAAATCAATAAAAAATCAGTCACCCGCCTCCAGCAATCGGCGAAAGAACTGTCGTAGGATTAGAAAATCAACACCGAGGACTGATCGAAAAATCGTTCAAAGTGCGTTAAAAAACCGTAGTGCATCAGTTAAAACATTAAAAATAAAATTGGAAGAAGAGGGTATAAATATATCGGTATCAACACTGAGGCGACGTCTTTACGAAGTAAATCTGAAATGCAGGCGCCCTGTAAAAGTACCAAAATTGACACCACGAATGAAAGCGGATCGATTAAAATGGGCCAGGCTACATCGAAATTACTCGGTAGATGATTGGAAAAAGGTATTTATTTAAATTGAATTTTCAACATATCATTTTAGTAAATAAACTTATATATTTGAATTAAACTTAAATTTTCATTATTTTTCAGGTCATCTTTAGTGATGAGTGCCGGTTAGAAGCCGTGACAGAGAGCCGTCGATTCGTCAGGAGAGCACCAATGGAACGTTACAATGAGGCCTGTGTGGTAAAAGTTATCAAACACCCCCCTGCAACAATGATATGGTCATGTATTATTAACAATTTACTTGGGCCGTTGTTTTTCGTGGAAGGAACAATGAACCAAAATTCCTATAAGCAGGTCCTCGAACGAATTTTATTGCCCTTCTACCATACACTCGACCCAACAGAAGGTCCATACACCTTCATGCAGGATGGGGCACCTTGCCACCGGGCTAAATCAATAATAAAAATTTTGTCTAACAAAAATCTGCCTTTGCTCCCCTGGCCTGGAAATTCTCCGGACCTTAATCCTATAGAAAACGTATGGAGCATGTTAAAAAATAAGGTTTACTCATTTCCAAATCCGACAGTAGACTGTCAAAAAAAAAATATTCAAAAAAATTGGTCAGAAGACGAAGAAATAAAAAACATAATAAAACAGTGCATTTTAAGTATGCCAAAAAGAATTGAGGCAGTTATTTCTGCCAAAGGTGGAAATACTAAATACTAACTATATTCATATGAAAATATATGCATAATTTAAGCGTAATAAAGTGTTCATGTGTAAATAAAATTCAATGTTGTTTTATTTAAGGTTTTCTCTGAGTTATTCCTGTTTGAATTGAGAAATTGCGTGAAATTCTGCGTGGCCCTAATTCATTGAGTAGATACTGTAGAGTAGTGTGGTTGTCGATTATGGATAGAATGGTGAATGTTGCACACATGTAAAATGATTACTCAACCAGCCTATGACTGGTCATAAGCCCTGTAAACACCCAGACTTCCATATTCCTCTTCATCTATGTTTATATGTCAAAATTAAAAAAAAATATTACTCCTTATTAGTTTGAGAAAACTCAGATTTGTGAGTATTTGGACAGACACAAAATTTTGGAAATAAATTTCGGTCATTACGTTTAATTTATTGAGCTCCAAAATGTTTACATCATGAAATTTCAAAATGAATCTGGACATCTGGATTGTATTCATATTTGTCAATTTTCCTCCATATTATGACTAAATTAGGGAGTTGTAACGTGTGCAATATAGGCTGAGCAGCTTTTAGCTCCTGTGACGGAAGATTTATGGCCAGCGATTAGGTCCACTAGCGCCAGCATCACTGAAATGCTTTTGTACCGTGCCAAACAAAGTGGTTCTATTATTGGAGAATCTATGCTGTCAGGAATTATTTTATTTGTTGTCGACGCTTTCGTGCGCAAATCCCACCTCTTTGGGATTAGAGTATTATTACCAACTGTGTTACCAGTTCTAAGCCCTTACATAAGTATTTCTATATTCAAATTTGATCGCTGCCTTTGCTATAGAATATGGACATAATTCAACTAAATCTAAAATCAACAAATAAAACTTCATTCCTGTCGAGTTTTCGATTAATTCTTCCTCGTTCAACAAACGATCTACCAATATTCGAGTCATGGTGATCGAATAAAATAATATGCTTAATATACAAATCAAACATATTATTTGATTCATTTATTTTTCTGAAACCGTGTTATAAAAAGCGTGCTGTACAAAAAATATGACACAATTTATACATCCGTGTTATATAAAACCGTGTTATACGAGGAAATTATACGATATAAATGTATAATTTTTCTTTATATTCTCACATTTCAACTAAATATGATCAATAAGCGTTTTAAAAAGTTGACATCTTAACATAGATAAAGAAGAATATGGAAGTCTGGGCATTTACAGGGCTAACGACCGTCATACTTACTCTAAGTATATTATTGCTTCGTGTTGTTGTATACTATTTTTTTGGCAAAGCACCCAAAATTGAGTGATGCACCTTATTTTCATATATTCCCTATTTAAATAACCTTTTTGTTTGTCCGCCTCCGTAGTGTAATGGTCAGCATGCTCGCCTACCGTTATGGAGGTCCCGGGTTCGATTCCCAGGGGGGTTTAATAAATACAAGTGATTTTTTCACTCTAATATTTATTCAATATTACACGGGACTGGTACCTGAAGTGGAGGGCTGATCACCTTTCCTTCATGTGTAATCGATCGAGATAACACTGCCTTTATATGAAGCAGTGCCCTATGCACCATTGGGTTGCGGAAAGGGATTATTATTATTTTGTTTGTAAAATGTTAAAATGTTGAAACATTATATGACCACCGACACTTTTACACATAAGTATGTATGAGGTATACACATATGTAAAATGTAAGAGTGTGTACGTAAGTGTCGCACAAACAAAAGGTGAACGTGCGCGATAGCTCTAAATATCCCAAATCTAAACAATTGTACAAAACAATAAATCAGTCTGAAAGCTGACAAATCACTTAATCACTCTCTCATTTTGGGGGCGTGTTTTTTTTCGGTATTTCAGAAGGAGACTAATATCTGCAAAATGGTGAAGATTTTAAATGAAATATAAATTTGACGACGTTTGCCATAACGTTATTCATTGCGTGAATTAAGTATTCATGTTGGTAAATTAATTTGTCAGGAGAAAATCTTCCTTGCGTTGCAAAATTTTGTAAGCCCCCTGTATATATAAATGACTGTAAAATGGTTTTTTCGTCGATATTTTTATTTCCTTTATGGTTTGTCCTTTGCTTTGAGGTGGGTATATTTTACGGATGGATATGAGAAAACTTTGTTTTTTTTTTTATTTATATTTTTTTATTTATTTACGGTTCACAAACAATGAAAAACATATTACAATAAACGAAATACAGTGCAATACAAATAGTTTTGATTTTTTTCATCAATTACATGGGAACACAACAAGCTTACAGAAACAATAAAGGTGCAGGTTAAACACATATATAAACAATAGTAATTTGGTGGTAAAAAAAAGGGTAGCAACAATTAAAAGTAATGAAGTAAGAAAAATAAAAATAAAAATTAGAAGTAAAAATAAAAAGTGAAATTAAACTACGCTACATAAGGTATAAAATTCAAGACTCCACCAGATTGGTGAAATCAATTTGAAATTGATTATAGTAGTAAATTGGTAATAGTCTTCTTGTATTTCTCCGTGCCATCATTAAATATGTCGATGGTCGCATTATCAATATTTTCTAAATTATTATACAATCTTAGCATCCTAGAAATGGAGTTAAAGTGTGCCATATTATTGTTATATACTGGGAGAGAAAATGTGTTGTGCCTCCTTAACCGCCGAGAGGGAACATTCATTGCTATCTTCTCGACACAAAATGCTGAATCAATGTTACCATGGATTATATTATAAAGATACATTAGATACATTTTTAAAGGAATAACCCGCAAAGCGTCTATTTTAGTTGCTTGTCTGCAGTAAGGATAGGGAAGGTAAATGTGAAAAATACATCACAAATGCCCAATTGAAAATAAATCTTTCTTGAATTCATTTTGCAATTGACGGGAATCGAACCCGCGTTGCCAGCTTCACAGTCGAGCGTCTACCTAACTACGCTACAGCGCCTGTCAACAAATACCTTATATTTATCTAACTAACTAACTAACTAACCATCACGCCGCTACCCCGCAGGGGTAGGCAGAGAGAATCGAACGCCACACCACTCTGTCTTTGCAAACATTCTTTGCCTCTTCTACATTCATGCGTCTCCTCATACATACCCGACGATTATTACGACTCCTAACCCGGCCGCTTTCAAGTATTTGACATACCTGATTGTGCCAAGTTTTCCTCGGTCGTCCTCTGCTTCTTTTTCCAATTATTTATATTTATCTTATGTTAACAAATACCTACCTTTATTTTATTCGTTACTACACCAAATTTTTTGATAAATTATTGTTTATTGTTAAAAATTTCATCGAAATAACGAGGTAATAAGTCCCTACATAGTATGTTCAAATGACTGATAGTGTCGAAATCAATGTGTTATATTATTAGTAGCGTCATTTCCGAAAAAAACACCCTCAATTTCTCTAATTCATATTTAAGTACCATACTTGACAGTCAATGGGGTTGATTTTAAACTTTTTTACGTAATTTGCGCTTAGATAATTTCATAATTTTTTAAAACATATGCCAACCCTTTTATTTTATTCAGGTGATATATTTTTGACTATATCTAGATTAAAGGTATTTTACCAGCTGTACACAATCTACAAATATATAACCTGTTATAAGCAACACACACACACACACACACACACACACACACACACACACACACACACTTTTACATGTTTTTGAAATATTTTATTAAACATAGATAATTATATGATTACTGAACATATGTACTTATATTTCTATTTTCTTCTTATAAAGTATTCATAATTTTTTGTCGTTTATTAAATGAATATAAAAATCTTCAAACACATATTTTCTCGATATCTTTATAAGCGCTCCAAATTTTGATCGATTACTTGTTTTTTTGCTGAGCTTTACCGGGTAGCATTTGCTATTTGTTAAAAACATTTTTCTATATCTGGCCTAAGATAAGGGTTCGCCCTAGGGGCAGTAAGGCGAACCTAGGGTTTGGTTGAACCTCCGACCCTGTAGGGATAATTGAGTGGTTCAAGGGTACACACACGCAACCCTTGTCCAGAGCCTGCCAGTCGCCACCACCGAGTAAAAATGTCCAACCTGCAACAGCTGGTCATTTTTTGTGCTATTAACATACAGGCACTTTGCAAAGCGAGCCTTTAATTTATTTGCAATATTGAACAATGCATAATAAAAGTGATGTAGGTAGCAAATTATTCAAATGTGTAAAAGGAGCATTATCCGTATTTAATGATGTTTTAAACGCAATATAAAAGGTTTACATCTTTTGATAGTCGCATTTTTCCGTTCGCATTTTGGGATTAATAGTGGTGCAGGTAGATTAGGGATCAGAAACACAGGATCAGGTATTAGATAATTTATAAGCAGCACATGCGTGTATTTCTTTTCTTTGATTGTATGGGAGGGTATGTAATACCCTATATTTGGTCCAAGGACATTTTTATACATGCACTAAAAATCAATTCCCTGAATATATTAACCCAGCTACGTTTATGAGGGTGTGAATAGGAAATAGGAGTTGAGGATAATAGAATGGTTGTTGTAAGTTGTCGATAGGCGAACTGGCGGGATTTGACTTTTTTTAAATCATGAATAAGACAAGAAAAATACGGATATATCTATATAAATTCCAATGGCTTTTGTTCCGCATAGGCAGTCATATTAAAACAAAAATGAATTGTGTAACAAATTCTTTTTTAAGAAATCGTTATTTTATTCGGTTTTTAGATTCAGCCTAATGTTAAACTTTTATATTATCCACTGACACTTCGTGATGGAATTGCATTTTTAATTTATTATTAGATTAAAACCAATATTTTTAGCTTTTCCACTTTTTTATTTGACCAGCGACCGGGTTTCGTCGTTACCGACATCATCAGACTGGTGAGAGGCTATACAAATTGTTATGTTATATATAAAAGAAGGCAGGAGTTGATAACCATGATTCGATATAATTTTATGAGAAATTAATTTAATTTGAGTGAATTATTCATAAAATAATTCTTCTTAAAATTATATCAAATCAAATTGAATTTCTCAAAGTGAATTTCTCATAAAATTATATCAAATCATGGTTATCAACTCCTGCCTTCTTTTATATATAACATAACAATTTGTATAGCCTCTCACCAGTCTGATGATGTCGGTAACGACGAAACCCGGTCGCTGGTCAAATAAAAAAGTGGAAAAGCTAAAAATATTGGTTTTAATCTAATAATAAACTAATGTTAAACGTTTATCACGCCTATCAGTGCACAAATTTGGTTGCGTATTTTGTATTTTTAGCTCCTGATATACATATTTCACAATTCGGCCTACAAAAAGCTAAGCTACAAAGATATATAAACCCAGAAAGGGTAACGAATATCATTCTCTTTCTGTTCTGTTCTCCCGTTCAAATTTGTTATTCAAAATTATCTATTCGCTCCATTAAATATTATCTTTATGTATTATAATAAGTAAATACATGTACATACCTTTATTTGTGCAACAGATTACCCTTGAATCTTCTTTGTCTGCAAATTTTAAATCGCCATTGAGGTGATTTCTCACGAGAACGGCGCAACATAAATTGGCCTTATTTATTATTTGTATTTATTCATCGAAAATATTACTTTGAGAATAGAGGTCCTATTAAGGATTCGCGAAGTACCACGTAAACGTTCCATCATTTTTGTCATCAATTCCAGATCGAATTTCGTATTAATATTCCAAAACAGAAGCTCCACCCAATGCGCGATCGGCAAAAGTGGACGCCTTTTTTCCATACGTGGACGGAATACGAAAAAACGTCGGTTACAATTCAGCGTTTTACCCTTCGATATAAGTGCGCTACCATATGGCGACGGTTGATTTATACGTAAAAGTAGCCTTTTTTCTAATGTCGCATTTGTTCCCCGCTTTTTATAGGACTCACCCCGCGGCTTCGTTTGACGCGTATCAGATTAAGGGTGTTATATCTTCATGTAGGTATACATTGAGGTGTACTATGTACTTTTTGCCCATTGGTAAAAACGCCAGGACATATTTCACTCATGAGAATTCAGTTCTATTCTTCATTTCTTGATGACACTGCATTTTATATACTAAAACAACAACTATTGCATTAAGTTTTTTACACAAATTGACCAGTGACCGGGTTCCTGATCGAATCCTGATCGATGAAACCCAGTCACTGGTCAAATGTAACAAGTGGAAAAAACTATAAACATTTTTGTCTTTTTATTATAACTTCACTTAAACACACATACACATATATACACAGTCCTAATTATTCTGGAAGAAAACGTTACTAAAGTTTTCTACTCGTAAAATTAATTTAATTAATAACTAACTTTATTTGACCACACGTTGGTGTGGCTCAGTGTGGCTCAGTGTAGTGAAATGAAAAAAAAGAAACCACATAATTCTAATACTTCTTACAGTGCCTGTGAAACAATAAAATTAGTAAACAATGCATTCAAAACATTGAAAATCTAAGTGATAGCAAGTGATAAGTAGTTCACTATCCGGCAGAGAAATTTTTAGTGTCCTGACGTTAAGTTCAGCAGATGTCGCTGCCATTGGGGTTAGTAAAGCTGTTTTCCGAAATAGCATTTTTTTTTACTAGTCACCTGTAACATTTTAATTTTTAAATTTATAAACACGCGCGTATTCAAATTTAGCGTTGTTTCAAAATTTCAGAGCAATCGGAGAATAACCTTAGGATATTTAAGATTTTGAACAAACGAAGGAGGCGAGGAGTGTATGTCAGGACAGAAGAGTGTGGCGTTCCATCCTCTCTGCGGGGAAACGGCGTGATGGTAGTAGTAGTAGTAGTGACATTTACATTCTTATTTACGTCGATATCCACAAAACATTTTTTTTTCTATGGAAAAATATATATTATCTGAATAAAACACTGAAGAAAGTATTTTTATATAGCCTGTCTCTTCACCGTTGAAACGAAGAAGAAATACATAATATATTATAAATACAAATAGAGATAGTAGATAAGAAATGAATACGTAATCATCATGTGTTAGAAACGCTGTGAAATATTGAAGAAAAAGGATCAAGAGAAAAACCCAACAAAAAGAAACCCATAACCGTGTAAAAAACCTTTTTTGTCATAAATAAGTATTTGTCCTTTTTGCATTAACCTACAAATAGCGTGTATACAGCTTTTTTCCCAACTACTGATTTTTTTCTGGGAACGTTAAGCCAAGAACGGTCCAACAAGCAAAGATTCCCGATTTAACGCATACAAAAAAGGTCGGTGTTTTGAAACTTGTAAAAATTATCAGTGTCGTATATTCCTCACGCCAGGGATTAAGTTATCGAATTCCGGGAAGGATAAGAGGGATCGAGATGTTATAATATGATAAGAAAGCATATTCAATATTCCGTATCTTGCGATTATTGTGACTCGGACTTGGACAATAACGGCATTTGTAAATAAGCCCTTTTCCCTTTATAATAAATAATATTTCATCTGGCATTATGTCCAAGGTGATATTGAGTTTCTTCAATGAATATAAGACCACCCGTTGTTAACTTCCATTACAAGGCATAATAACCCGATCATAAATTAACATATTTTTATTAAATTTTTCATTCACATCACCATATTGTAATTTTGAATTTAATCTGTGAGTACGAGTAATTCAAGATGTATTTACATTATCCTTTAAAAATTTAGTATTTTTAGGAAAGTTCGTAAAGAATTCAATAGCAACTTAATGAAATCTTTCCTCTATATTATTCATATTTAAAGCATTTACTTTGTGGTTAGTCATTTTTACTTATTTATTTTTTACAAAAATATTAATAATATTTGTGTATAACCACTCACCGATTCAATGAAATCCACAATTTTTAAGGCCAAGTTTATTAATTGGTTTCTTAAATATTATTAAAATTATCTACTTAAATATTTCTTTCCTTCAAAAATGTATATGTAAATAACATAATGCTTGTAATCAATTTCTCCATTTTTTGCTGCGAGAAGATTAGCTATAATAAAATATCAGATTATCTGATTTAAACAATGTATTTGTAGATTTTTTTTGACGGAAAACTCAACAGATGTCCAAGAAATACATGTCGGTTTATTATTTGTTTGTTATTATCTACTTACTACTTCGGTAACCAAGGAAATAACACCTATAATATTATACAAAAACCATGCCTAAAATATTACCTGAATAATTTTTGTCAACATTTTTATTTGTAATAAGCTACCACAAAATATATCCCATTGTGACGTTCAAACAGCAAACTGTCAACTTTAAAAAATTATTCAGTAAACATGCATAAAACAATGCAAAAAAACGATTAATAGTAATGAACTGTACAATAAATTAAGCCAAAAAATTAATAAACTTAAAACTGTAACACAGTATATAATTATGTACTTTTTAAAATGGAAAACTTGTATAATACCACTTATTAAGTTTTATTTCATTACACACCACAATTCGAAAAAAAGTGCAATTTTGTTAACTATAATCCAATTAAAATCAATAAATAATACGGTTTATGTATTCTTAAAGTTGAAATTTTTAAATTATGTAATAGCAATTATAGCAGAAATATTACAGGCATATGAAATTCATTTTCCGAATCGTTACGCGTGCTTTTAAAAATATATTTCAATGTTTTTAAATACTTTTCTTTGTGTCATTAAAATAAATAAAATTTTCAAGCAAATAATATTCTGTTAAACATGTCTTGAAACGCCATATACTTATTTGTATTTTTTTACTCCTGTTTTTTCCACATTAAAATAATTAACTTTTCAAACAAATATATATGTTTTCTTTCTCTTAAATGCAGTTCACCTTTATATGTGTTTCTTATCCAACGTTCGCTAAAACACGTCGGCAACTTCAGATGCACTTCAATACTATTGTTTCGATACCGTCGCCCTCTCGCTCTCGCGGCCTCTTTGTCCCGCGCCGACAAGACATGTGTCTCTCTCCCACTCCCAGGTCCCATTTCGGTTAATGTGTCAGTTTTAATGGGCAGACGGCAGTCTATTATCGGCGGTAATAATGACGTTTATCAGAAATGGCCATTAGGACGTTTTGTTTCTTATAAAAAGGTCCGTTTAATGGGGGATTTATATAATAATTAAGTCAAGCCGGTTTACGATAAAAATGTGACATGTGTGAATTTTTAACGAGAACGTTATTCATAGTTTATCAGTTTGACCAGCGTTATGTAACAGTAAATAAATACATTATTAATGCGGGTTTCTCAAACTGAACTTTTAAAATATTACCTTCGTATTGTTTTTGTATTAGAAAGCTTGCAACACCAGAAAGATGCCGAAGATCGCCTGCATAGACCTCCATGAATAAGTTTCTTAATATGCCTCTTTTTACATACTTCCTTCTTTTGACTTTTTACTTTACATTGTAAAAAAAATATTATATTTCAGGTTGTGGTCCCGTGGTTAGTGTCGCGGAATCTCAAGTCAGAGTTTCGATTCGAACTCAGTCTACCACAATGTGATACCTATTTCTAATAATGAGCCGTTTAGGCTCACAGAAAAAGTGCGAAATTGAAATATTTGTGGAAATAATAAAAACACAAATATTTCTCATTATTTTTTTTAATTGTGTATACTCTCACGTTATTTCCATTTATTTTAAATTAAACATCTTTGTAGCCATTTGTGATATTGTCTACAATAATGAGGCTGGCTGATACCATTTCTAATAATTTACCAAAAACATTCGTCCAGCTTTTTATACCAACAATAATATAGGTAAACTGTTGTTCAATTGTAAAGATAAAGAAGATAAATTGAATCATTCTGGTGTTTATAAATTCAATGTTTCAATTTTCCAGCCTTTTACATTGGAAAAATATCCCGTAAATTCTATAACAGAATTGAAGGACATCTAAGATACCTTAGTAATAATACTTTTTGGAATTTGCCAATCACCCTATATCTGAAGACCATAGTTTTAATAAATTAACGGGTAAAGAAATTTTACATGTAAATAAAAATGGTCTTTGTTTAGGTTATCTAGAAAAATAAAAAATAAGTAAGGCAATTCATAAAGACTTAAAATATTACCATTGTGATTCATTTTTCTTCATTCTCAAATTTAATTTTTGTATAAATGTCAGACCGTAATTTTAATTTACATTTGACCGGATGATGGATTGATTATTCCGAAACCGGTAGTCATAAAGTAGTGTTTTTTTAAGTGTTATTATACAATGAGAACGATGAATAATGCAGAGAGTGTAATATTACCATACCATAAAGTTAACAATGTTTTTAATACGCATTATTTTATTCAGATTGATCGAATTAGAAATTGAACCTGTGACGTCAATATGGTATCAACATGAGTTCACCGCATACCAATGTATGTAAAATTGGGTTTAAAAAGTAATATAATGTTTAAAAGTAAAATAAGTTGTAATAAATGTAAGGAAGGGTCATATAGAGGCTTAGATTATATATATAGGTCGTTTTGGCTAAAACTCGGTAAAAACCTTTGTTACGAATTTGATCAATTTCGGGAACAGCTTTTAATTAGACATTTTACCACGTTCAAGCGGTTCTCTCTTCTCTTGAGAAGTTGATGATTGATGTTCAAACTTTATTAAACGCTAAACATATCCACTACCTTTGTTGGGATACAATGTGGAATCCACGCGGATAGATATTATTCCACGCTAACGGTTTACGTTTAAGCATGATTTATAAGTTAATTAATTAAGATTTCACATGCAAACCACTTTGATAGTTTAGCCACATACAATATTTAACATATACGTTATATCACGAATTTAAAACCAACGTGAAAAAATTCCGCAAACATATATTATATCATGAATTTTAAGTCTACGTTCAAAATTTCAGCGAACATGTACTTATCTACAAAATTAACCACATTTTTCCGCGAATGTTTTAAGCATATATTATTTATTATTTTTTGACATCTCATCAAGGATAAAGAAGAATATGGAAGTCTGGGCATTTACGACAGCTGACGACAGCCCCGTAAATGCCCAGAGAGTAGTGTAGTTGTCAACCATGTGTAGAATTGGTGAATGTTACACGTGTATAGAGTGATCACTTAACTAAGCCTATGACGGCCGTAAGCCCTGTAAATGTCCAGATTTCCATTTTTTTTCATCTATTTTGAGATGTCATTAATATAATGTCAGGAAATTAAAACCTAAGTCAAAAATTTCCGTAAATAATAGTAAGAATTTGAAATAATGAACATTATATTTTTTACCATATATTTTAACGATGTTGTAGGAGTGTATACATATTTCAAGTGGAATATCACTCCTTAGTTGTCAAGCACACGTTCTTACAATTTCATTCAATACACACATATGTAGATAATAAACACTCAAAATAGTATTTCAATCACGTCATAGTGTTTTCTTTCATGTATTATTTGTACAATGATATTGATTTTTTTCAATCACAGTTCTTCTGACAGCATAACGCATGTCATTGATAATAAATTTCATTGTTGAATTGAAGGCTGACACATTAACATATTATTTTTACAAATTCATTCTCGAACTATCCATCACAAAAAATCGAATAGATCCAAGCATTTTTCAACTGATATTAGTGTTCCATAGGAATATGGTGAAAATTTTTATATTTCAAAGAATACAGGATTTCCCCATACTAATGTACGGTAGAAGGAAATGTCAACCAACGCCTCCAGACTCACACATATATTATTTAAATTTACAAACAAAAATCCATTTCTATAATCAAATTTTATAAAATCATACTTAAATCCTTTACCCTAACTTACATACCTTACATGAAATTATTATTAAATTCACTTATTTTTTTTTAGGAAAACAATATTTTAAGCCTCTGCCTTGTTGTGTATATAACACAGAATTTTATCTAGCCTCCCGCCAGTCTGGTCGTGTCGGTAACGATGAAATCCGGTAACTGTTCAAATAAAATATATGTGGAAATAAGAATATAGTGATTATATTTATTGTTTCTGCATTTACTTTGTGGTAAGCATGGCAAAATTATTAAATGAAACATTTGTTTTTATACCACTTGAGTTTATTTATGTCATAAATAAACTCAAGTGGTATTAAAACAAGAGTTTTATTTAATTATTTTAAGAATACAGTTGTTATTTTATTTATTTAATTTATTGATTCGGCAGTCACTTTGTGGTAAAATCTATTAATTTTTTATTTAAGGTTTACGGTGTTTGAAAATATAGCGGAATGCACCGAAACACGTGTCACAATAGATTTTAAGAAATAGTGGTTTTTACCAAGTAAAACATAAAATAAAAATTGTTATTTTATTATACGATATAAAATGTAGTTCCTCCAATAAATGTGAGTACAAAACTTAAATGTAAGAATTGTCTTATGAAAATGGAAAGAGTACGCGATGGGATATGGTAATTAGTGCCCGAACTTTCTCTTTAATCGCATCTAAACATCTATACAGTAATACAAACCTTTGCAGCTCCTATAAATTTAAAGTGGCTTTTCGACTTTCCTCGTAATCGTCCATTTATCTTACAAAGAGCTGTTTCTGTATATTGCCCGGACCAGTTTATAGTAAGTATTTAACTCTGGAATCCTGCAGCTTCCTTATTTTAGCAACATTATAAATCTGGAAGATTTAATATACCGGGCTTTCAATCATCTCGAAGCTAACTCGCTTTGTGAGAAAGGGAATGAAAAATATTCCTCTAGAAACAGCGTAATCGTTTTGTTTCGGATACGATCTATTTCATAAAGTTGGTATTCTGGTATAAATTACCTCCCTGGCAGGTTCGGCCGTCCGATGGGGGTTTGTAGCTCCTGAAAACCCCATAAATTTAATTCATGAAAATTTAAACACAGTGGCTGTAGCGAAAGCAAATGCAGTTGCGGGGATGGGGAAAGAATAATAAAGTCTCATTTATTATCTCCGAACCGGGTATTGTCGTTAGCGGGAAATGCGAGATGTAGAATTTCATAACGCGGAACGCTGCAGTATCGGTTCACGCTTGGACCACTGAATTTTCGCTACGTGTGGCGGATCCCAGCGTCTCAGTTGTAACTAACTTTAACTGATAATAAAACCACTTAGCGAAGGTACTCGGTACTAAAGCTAAGCATTACTCAAAATAATTTCTATAATATATCTGGGTACTTTATGTATAAGATTTAGATTTTTTCTCTCTCAACTACCACCTACTGGACTGTTAATATGTTTTTTTCTCATAAACAATAAATTGATGGAATGATTTGTTCGTTCACTCAGACTGACATACGTATGTGAATTATAATAGAACGGTAAACGAACAAAACTTTGAGTGTGTTCAAATATTTTTATACAATACTGGATTTTAATCGACAAATCTTCGAAAAATAATAATATATAGAAATTCAGTAAATGACACCACTAAAATTTGAAAATGTAATACGAATGATGAAGCGTCAAATATAATAATTATAATATTATATTTGTGTACTATGGCTGTTCAATCATAGGTAGAATGGCGAATGTTGCACACTGTATGAAGTAATCACTTAAACCACCCAATACGGTATTTTTAAATTGTATACAGAACAAAAACGTACATTTTTAGTGTATATGCGGGGGACACAATATTTATATTATAAATACATAATTTTAACCACAATTTGATTAATCAATTCATTGCATTTCAATGATAACTCACAAGTTATTTCATTAGGTACATAGATAGGCGGAAGTGTCAAGTTTAGTAGTTTTTTTGTGTCGCGTATTCAAGTTGAAGAGAAATGCTGACGTCCTTATCTTCTCTCGGGCAGAATTAATGATAATTGCAAGCACGACGCTCCTTTATTCACAGCAAAACGGGCATACTGACTATTTTAGATAGCGAGACATTAAAATAATAAGCTCTATGGCTGATACTTGTACATAAACCTTCCAAGGGAGTGAAGCGTAAGGCGGAAGGCTGTATTCTACCAAGGGCGGAGAAATCGTTACTACGGCTCGCCTCGTAAATAATCTGTTTACTTTACATTTGGCTGGTATTTATTTTTTCTGCTGGTAAGCTTAACGATTCGCAAAATCCTCCTTTGTCGAGTTGGCGTACCGTGTAATTATTAGAACCGTGATTGGGGCGGGGAAGATTGTTCAGGATTACTTATATAAACATTACTACAGTGGCCGTCTTAGCTGGTTAAAGAAAGAGCAGTGTAACTGATATCAATAATAAGGTAGAAGAAAAGAAAGACAATTTTCGGTATGCCCTATGTGCCCATACCACAAATGGTATGGCCACGTAGGACATCGAGAACCGAAGCGCCCTTGAGGTATTATTTTACGAAAATGGAGCTATATAAGTTATCCAAATTTATTATTATTATTGATAATATTTTAGACCAGGCGATCGCCATGGATCTTTCTTGAAAAACATCTAGAGATAGACCATAAAAATCATGAATGCCATAGAAAGAAAGCATAATTCCATATTCGTCTATGCCAGTGTTCCTCAAACTTTTTCTTTTCAAGGTACACCTTCCAAATTAAGAAATTTCAGAGGTGAATATTAACCATATTATGGTAACATATTCCACAAATTATGTTAAAATCCGAATGTGAGCACAGGCAATCAAAATTTGGAGCAATTGTGTTATTTTCACAAAACTAGACTTCGCGGCACACAAACTAATCACCAAGGTACAAAATTATAAAACTTTTTTTTTTTACAAAAATGTTAATAATATTAGTATATAACCACTCACCGAGATTTTTATGTCTACCGGTAGCATAATAATCTCGGTGAGTGGTTATATACTAATATTAAAAACATTTTTGTAAAAAAATAAATATGTTTAAATGACTAACCACAAAGTAAATGCTTTAAATATGAATAATATTGGGAATAAAATTATAGAGATTTATATGAACAAAATACACATTGCAACAATAACTGTCCGCTGTTGGCTGTCTCTATCTCGGTGGGGTGACCAACTTTATACAACTCTTTTGTCCCAAGTCGAGAATCTACTTATGTACTTGTTTCTTTAGATTATTGCTTTTTACTTGCTTTAATGTTTCATGTAATGAAACACTCTCCTTACCATCCATTGTTTATTTATAACCATACCACAAAGTTATCAATGCTTTTAATGTACAAAATATTTCATGTAATCTTCAAGATTCATTGCCTTATCTATGGAAATGTACGCAAAGTTTAGCCGAATTACTGAACAGGGGAATATTGTGTCTGTTGACTGATGTTCAAAGATAAAATGCCGTATTTAGCTCTATCAACACGTGCTACGTCCTGCCTGCTGCTGTCTGTGTCCGGACTCGTGTGACACACTGGGAAACATTGTCCCAATTTTATCTCTAAAATTATTTTTTGCTGAACAAAATCGGTCGGATTTAGCGAATGTTATAACATATGCGCATATATAATATTGAGAAATTGGTGTTTTAATGTAATACAATGAAGGTTTAAATATTTTTCAACTTCTGTAGTGCAATAATTTGAATGTTTTATTCAAAACATTTTTATGTTTGTCTATATTTTTCAAAAATCTGTATTTTTTCCATTCATATAATTGACATGTTCTTTCCTATGTGATTTCTCGGCACCATCTATAATAAATTTGAGTAAGCTTTTTACTTGTCCGCCTCCGTAGTGTAATGGTCAGCATGCTCGGCTACCGTTCTGGAGGTCCCGGGTTCGATTCCCAAGGAGGGTAAAATAAATATTAGTGATTTATTTCACTGTCATATTTATTCAATATTACCCTGGACTGGTACCTGAAGCGGAGGGCTTATCACCTTTCCTTCATGTGTAAACAATCAAGATAACACTGCGTTTATATGACGCAGTGCCCTATGCACCATTGGGGTGCGGATAAGGGTTTTATTATTAATATTTTACTAAGCAGAGACCCTTATGTGAATGTATGCAAGATTCTTCTCGAATTATTCGTGAACACGGATATGGACACAACCAAATATGCTGCGATTGAAATAATTCCTCAAATTATAACATTCATAAAAAAAATTAAATTATGGTATCCCAGTGTGTGAAATATTTTTGTTATTTATTTATTCATACATATTAGATATATAAGTCACAAGTGTAATATTCCCCAGTAATTTACATTAAAATAATAGTCGAATCTAGCATACATTTTAATAAGATTCTATGCCTACCTTTCTTAATCCAACCATAGATGGCTACAGTGAACTCATGTTAAGCGTCATGAGATTTAAGATAAATGTAGAAGTTCCGAAAAATTTAGTAGTGTGGTTGTCGATCATGTGAAGAATGGTGAATGTAACTCATGTATACCGTAAAGTGGTCACTTATAATGCCTATGATGAGTCGTTAAATACCCAGACTTTTATATACTTCTTCATTTGTGTAAAATCTCAAAATGCATGTTTTTTATAATGATGTATATATTTATAATAAAAAAACATGAGATATTGGGATAGATTACACACCCTCAATCTTATTGAAAGAACATGTTATCATGTTTTGTTTATTCAAAGTCAATATTATTATAAATTGCCTGGTAAAGCATATTCGTTCAACTCCGAATTATTTATGACATTATGCACTTTATCATACTTGGCAAACACACAACGGACATCTTTCTTGCGGGAAATAGCCCAGCTTTCTCCTCCTCTGTTATTTGTCAGTCACTATCATACGTACATATTATGTAGATTTATGTATTCTAAGAACTGCAATTCATTTGAAATACTAGCTAAGGAAAACATTACAGCGCTAGGTAATTTCAGTATAATTTTATTTATAGGTGTTTCTAAGAGCATGCTGTAATATATGTATAAGTTAATGGAAAAAAACTGGTTAAAAATTAAGAAATACTGCGATTTTAAAAGGGTTCTCAGTTAGTTAAAAAGTTTGTGCTTTTATTAATACCCTTTTTCTTTTGCATCACTTAATAAATTAGATTATTGTAAATATTTTTGAAAACATTTTGAGTGTGTCCAAATACTTGTTCACAAAATCCGGATTATCTCCAATTACAGGAGTTATTTTCATATTATTTTTTGACATCTCATCAAAGATGAAGAAGAATATGGAAGTCTGGGCATTTACGGGGCTGGCGACCCGATTAGATTTTGTGAACAAGTATTTGGACACACTCAAAACGTTGTATGTAAATACATAGTATGATCAACGACATACCCATAGACGTGTATAGGTTTAATCATGCGTGCTTTTTGCGTACATTCGCAATTATGCCCGCCGGAGTGAGATAGCATCTGCGTCTGTGGCATTGCGTTAAACTCGTTGAAAAAATTCCCACATCCGCTCAATGGGACGATAAAATGAGAACATTTACGGAAATTACCCAATCCATCAACGACCCTTTAGATCTACCATCTTGAACAGCAATGAAGACAGAATATCGTTAAAAGACGAAGGGTTTAAATGCTCCTTTTTATGTACCAATCGTTCGCGTTCCGTATGTACCATATTAGCACGAAATCCGATATATATTCTTCAAATGATTTCTCCAATACTATCCATAAGTTTTTGATAGTTTAAGAAGTGAATTAATCGCAAATTTTAATCTGGATTATCTCCAATTATAGGAGATATTTTTCGTATTATTAATAATAGTATGAAAAATAACTCGTATAGTTGGAATATTCCAGATTTGTGAACAAGAATTCGGACACACTCAAATTGTTGAAAATAAATTAACTGGTTAAATTTTAAGCTAAAATAATAAAATTGAAAACGATATTTTCTAGCGTTTCTCGTGTATGTGATAATAATCCAGACTTCGGGACTCACATACTAATAAAAGAGTTTCTGCTAAAAAAAAGCTTCTTTTCATCTCATAGATGTCTCTAGTGAAGTTCTAGTGATTCAAGAACAATGTTTCAAAATTGGTTCATATAAGTATATAAAACTTCCAAGAATTTGAGTAGCGTGATTGTCAATAATGGGTAGAATTGGTGAATGTTACACGTGTGTAAAGTGATCACCTAAACCAGCGTATGACGGTCGTCAGCCCCGTGAACGCCTAGGTTTCCATATTCTTCTTCATCTTTGATGAGAGGTTAAAAAATAATATGTATTTACATTATTCTGTCGTTTTGCCTAGTAAACTGGTCGCCACATAAGAACACTTAAGAAATCATTTGTGTTATATGCAAGCATGTAAATGTAGAAGTAAAATCATGTGTTTTGATTGGCTGCACAGCTGTTTTATACGGTGACCATGTCTGAAGTTTTGAAGTTGGGACAAGAAAGGGATTTGTCTGGACAAACCAAGGAACTCGTGTTAAATGTTTATAAAAATATTTAGAATAATTGATGGAGGTAAAAATCAAATTTTAATATTAATTTAATTAATGAAGTAAAAATAGAATTTTAAGTATATTTAGTAATGCAAATATTTTTTTAAAGTTATTAAAAAAATATACTGAACATTTATACATTGTGATATTAATAATAATTTATATTTCTATTTATAATTATATATTAAGAATAAAACTTTTAAATTCAAATATTTTGTTGAAGTGTGTTCCTTTCCCTTGAATCTATACTTATATCTGCGTTTTCATATTAAACGGACTAAAAACCAGACGTCTATTACACTACTGCATTATTATTCTGGTGCCTATGTTCAAATCAAAACTTACAGTAAATAATGATAAAAATAATATTTTTTATGGTCACCCTATGAGAGATTTGCATCGTTAACTGGCGACAACTCTACGCAAAAAACACGCATGATTAAACCTATACACGCCTCTGGGTATATCTAGTTGATCCAACTAAGTATTTACGTTATTCTGTCGTTGATGTTTGCCTAGTACTCGAAAGTAAAATAAATATGGGATTAGTTTCCTGACCACTAGAGACGAGAGACAAGGCCCGATGTTGATATTGGTTACGACACATACTTGGGAAAAGAAATCATAAATTATTATACCCACTTCAGTTACCTGTTCTACGTTAGAACGGGTCCTGTTCCAGATAAATATTGACTCTATGATCAACGATCCATAAATATTTGTACCTTACTGTTGTATTTAAATAGGATTAATTATCTATTTATTGACTTGGCTTTTGTTTTGTAGACATCCATACCTACTTTAAATATAGTAAAAATTAAAAAAAAAACACTTGTTTTTTACCACTTGAACTATATTTTTGTTATAACGACTAGTTTCGGAAGCTATGCTTCCAACTTCAGGTCTAAATATAAACAATAAAAAACACGTTTTTCTTTTATAATTTCTTAATGTCTTACCACAAACTGAATTTCGAAACAATAAATAAAATACTTTAAATATTATATTTAAATCAGACACTGATTTGAGTCTTCTAAAACATTTATTTTGTTTTATAAAAATATTTAAAAAAATGCTATCTTATGCTATAAAACATTAATTATCTCTCAATACACATGTCAATAAATCCTCATGTTATTTATTGTTTCGGCATTCACTTTGTGGAAAAACATGATAAAATTATAAATAAAACATTTGTTTTTTAACATTTGCGATACTCAAGTGGTAAAAACAAGCGTTTTATTTAAAATTCAATAAGTAAGGATTACTTTATTGTACATTTTCCCAAAATATAAATATAACTAACTAACTAACTAACTAACCATCACGCCGCTTCC
This sequence comes from Brachycentrus maculatus, assembly GCF_059751285.1. Classification (NCBI taxonomy): domain Eukaryota; kingdom Metazoa; phylum Arthropoda; class Insecta; order Trichoptera; family Brachycentridae; genus Brachycentrus; species Brachycentrus maculatus. Next base: position 384,881 of record NW_028280915.1, read on the forward strand.
CCGCAGGGGTAGGCAGAGAAAATAGAACGCCACACCACTCTGTCTTTGCAAACATTCTTCGCCTCTTCCACGTTCATGCATCTCCTCATTACATACCCACCGATTATTACGACTCCTAACCTTATTTCTTATTACTTTATTTAAAAAATAATATATATATATATATATATATATATATATATATATATATATATATATATATATATATATATATATATATATATATATATATATATATATATATATATAGATATATATATATATATGTATATATATATATATATATATATATATATATATATATATATATATATATATATATATATATATATATATATATATATATATATATATATATATATATATATATATATATATATATATATATATATATATATATATATATATATATATATATATATATATATATATATATATATATATATATATGTATATATGTATATATATATATATATATATATATATATATATATATATAAAATATATATATATATATATATATATATATATATATATATATATATATATATATATATATATATATATATATATAATAAATATATAAATATATATATATTTATATAAATATATATATGTAAGAACACTAAGCCTTACCCTTGACTTTTGGTTTTTTACCATAATTATAATTATTTTATATTTGATACTTGATAGGATTAATTATTCATAAGGTTTGAAAACGCCATCATTTGTACCTTTAATATTTAAATCAAACACTGATTTGAATCTACTAAAATTTTCATTTTATTTGTAAAACAAACAAAAAAATCTATGACAATAGTTTAGACTAGTTAGGGCAATTTAGAAGTAATTAACATAAAAACAATCATAAGTTTGAAATTGACCTAACAAGGCGAAACAATTATTGAAACAAGTTTTGTTTTTTTGTGTTTTAAAAATAAAATAAACATTTAAGTAGGCTCAAATCGGCGAAAAATCGTTTTATTAACAAAAAATATCTTTAGTTTTTGGTGTAACTTTAATCAATCTGTTATACGGTCACGTGTATTTTACCTACAGAACTTAAGAGCTTTGTACTTAAAGTAGTTAAGCGAGTAATCTTTATCATGTTGAAAAACGATACATTTTAAAGCTAATATCGCTTTTAAGTTTCATTAATATTAAAACTTAAGTATGGAAAACGTTTTCTTTATACTTGTTTCATTTGCGAGACTTTCTCAGTAAAAGCTCTCTAAATTATTAATCTAGCTAAATTGATTGATTTAATTATTTTATAAATCTATGAATAAGCGAAATTTTCGAATTAAGTTAAGTACTTTGAGCTTTCTGAGATAAATGCTCTGGGTTTTTTTAAAATCTAATTTATACCAGATTTTTTACGACTTTTTATTTTGAGATGTGATTTTTTTAAATGCATATATATACTTTGTGTACAATTTGTACTATTCAATTTTATTTGAATAAAAAATAAAGTATTTTCTGAAGTATGAGTACACATACCTATGTGTTTTGTTTTCTTTTTATTTCAATGTTGATTAGTGATAATCTAGATATTACGTACCTAATGTGTATTTAAAAATCTGTCTTTTTAGTTGACATTTTAAATATTTAAAGCATTTACTTTGCGGTTAGTCATTTTTACTTTTTTATAATTAACAAAAATGTAAGTAATATTAGTATAATATATCCACTCAACGAGATATTTGTTTACCGGTTTCAAGACGTACCCGTTTCTTCGTTAGGACAATCACTACAACAGCATGCAAACAATACTACTCGTCACTATCATACCACCATTCACACATACTTACAACTGCACAAATGTTAATCACATGCGAATTTTGTTATATTTTGGTTATTATTTTTAATTCAATACCAGTTCTTTTAAAATTTATTTAATACCTATTTTGGTTGATATTTTTATTTCAAAACCATGTGCTACATACAAATTTATCAAAATTAAGCCTAGGTGAGCAGATCGGTTCCCCCTTATAACGCGACTGTAAGGTGATCTGAAATATGTCTTTAGTCTTGATATCTAGTATTTTTTGTCTTGTCCATGCATGCACTTTTATCCCACGGAACCCCTCAATTTATGTCCCAAAATAATTATAGAGCATTTATAGAAAATGATCCCCCCGTAAATAGTAGCTACCCGAAATATAAAAGGTTCAAATCGAATGGTTTAAACAGATAATGTGTACCACCCGTATTTTTTCTTAAATTATCCATATTATAATACATTTGAAAAGCGGTTAAACATTCAAAAGGCTCCTTACATTACCTCATCTGCTTATTTTTTTCGTTTTGAATTTTAAGTAGTATACAAAATAAACCTAACATAAAATTTATATTTATGAAGAACTTCAATATTATGTATAATATTTGCTCAAAAGAATTTATGTATCTCAAGAATTATCTACGTATATATTTTTTTAAGTATTTGTTCAAAATATAAATTTTTCTTTAATACGCCAATGGAAAATAAGTTTTTTTCCATTTTACGGTTCCTGCGCATAGAAATATGAGCATAATATTTGAAATGTAAAAAAAACTGATCTTCGTTTAGATTTAGATAAACTTGACAAATTAGAAATAAGTTAAGTAATAAATTAAGATTTACTCATATTATATAACCGATTAAAATAAGCCTTAAGTCCACGTTTTAAAATAATATCATTGTGATTCTTTTATCTTCTCTCCCTCTCTCTCGAAAAAAACAATTGTTACAAAAAATAGGAGATTATAGAAAATTAACTTAAGTCTATAACTGACCTGGTGAGGAAATGGTTATTCCGAAACCGGTAGCGTGAAATAGAGTTGAGTGGTTAAACGGTATAACAAAGTAAGGGATGAATGATTAGGGGAGTGTTATATTATTTCTAGTAAACAAAAAAGTTGATAATGCTTTTAAAATACATAATAGTCGAAATATTTTTCATAAAATTTTTAATTCAATATTTTTTTGTTAAATGCCGCTTTTTCTTCAAATTTATTGTGACACGTGTTTCGATGCATTCCACATCATTTTTAAACACCAAATTTCATAACTTTGAGATATGCACAGTAACATTGTATGTATATATGGAACTTACGAATTATTTACCTGTATCAGAAGATTACGAAGAATCGAATAAAATCTGTTCCCAGTTTTTTTAGTATCGCTTTCATGATCCTGTTTTGAAGGGAGCCTTTAATTTCTAACATGAACGAAGTGAACCGAAAACGATTTCTTCGACGTTTATCATAATGATCGGATTCGGTTTTTTATATCACTACCATCATAAAACTGACCGACGCCTCTACCTGCATTTTAGTAGCAAAAAGCGTGTTCCGTCTGCCCCGATACTGTACTTATGTTCACTTTACGAAGGTTCACTTACGTTTACGAAGGAACATTTCACTTCTCTGCACTAAGTGTTATAGGCCTTAGGTTAATGTCAGTTACTCGGTTGCTGTAACCAACATATTTATAAGTCTACAAATAACTGTGCTTCTATCTGTAGTTTTCTCACTCTATATATATATATATATATATATATATAAATATATATATATATATATATATATATATATATATATATATATATATATATATATATATATATATATATATATATATATATATATATATATATATATATATATATATATATATATATATATATATATAAATATATATAAATATATATATATATATATATATATATATATATATATATATATATATATATATATATATATATATATCACGTCATAAGACTGGTGGGAGGCTGGACAAAATTCACACCAAAGGTTATTTATATACACAACAGGGAAGGGGTTGAAAACCATGATTTTATATGTATTTTTTAAACTAAATGAATTTAAATTTAAATGATATATATTAATTCGGTATAGATTTTTTAGAACAACAAAATAATGATTTCAATGTAAAAATTTAAAACATGTATGATATAATTTTTGAGTAGACATTGTCACAATCAATGTAGACACGACTAGTTTCAAGAACTTCAAGGTCGTTCTCTTCAGCAGTCAAAAATATAATAATAGTGTATTTTCACGTTGTAGTTATCGAAACTAGTCGTGTTTACATTGAACTCAAAAATTGTCTCATACAAGTTTTAAGCATGAAATCAAATATCATAAATGGCAAATGTAATATTTTTCAAATGTGATAAAAAAATATGTAGAAATGATAATAAATATGACTATTTCTGGTAATGTAACCACGTATACCACGTTATGTTTTCCCGTTTCTATTTGAAAATATCTTTTTACCAAGTACATTGGCAACCTTAGGCCGTTACCCGGATCTAGATAGATGTTTTATGAACGCAGTAAACTTTTATACCTTTTACTGAATTGAAATAAGAATTTTATCTTTTGTAATGCCTATTGATATTTTGTTCATGATCAAGTATGAAAAACGCTGTCTCCATTGGAAATTATTTACTCATATTTTTTATTACTCTCCTTAAAAAAAACCCGTTTACATATATACGTAAACATGATTAAACATGAAATATTGTCTCTTTATCTTCAGTAATTAGTAAAAATTATAATTCTTCTAAAAAAAATACGAAATTCATCAATTATAACATACATTTAAAACATCTACTTTATTTTGTACTATATGCTAAAAAATATTTGAATATGAAAAAAACACTTGTATCACTTTTGAGTTTATTAGTGTAAAAATGACTAGTTTCGAGAACATTTGTAGTTCCCGGAACTCAAAAAAGTTAAAAAATTTAATATTTAAAACATATATCAAATAAAATAAAATATTTTCAATTGTCTTTTAGTTTTATCATTCAAGGTATTTAGTCTGTTAAATTATACTAAAACTCTCATTTTGTTATTCTCAAATAATATTCCATGAGCCAAGTTAGAAGATTTTCACTGAGTATTGAAATTGAGTACTCAATGGCTCAGAAAATTCATTTGCATTTAATTGTTGGCTGGAATATATTTACTTGGTATTTATTTATGACTTACTTAATATGATAATTAGTGCTGCACACTTGATTGCATTCTTCTTTCAGAGTCTTCTACCCTCTGACTATTTAAATGGTCTGAGGGTAGAAGACTCTGCTGAATATACTTATGATTTTACACCTGTACATTTTAAATTGAGTTATTTATTATATTGCTATAAAACTTTTTAAAATGTATTAAACGTCATGATTTATTATATTATCAGTGCATACACAGTACTTTTGAAATTAATGCAATATGCATGTCCTATAATGAGCAGAATGGTGAACGTAAAACAAGTTTATTAAGTGATCACTTAACCTAGCTTAAGTGCCAGGTTATAAGCCCTGGAAGAACCTGATTTTTATTTTTCTTCGTATAAAAACAATAGATGCTTCTTTCAAATGAGACACCTAAATATATATTGACATATCATCCGCAGGGAGATAAATCTAGTTTGAATAAAATAAAAAGTTATACCAATAACAAATACATTAATTGTATTTACACTTATAACAGCAAGATAAAAACAGCTGTAAAAACGAGATAAGTATTTTTTTTTAAAACTTACCAACAAATAAATTTCAAAACACATCAAAGTAACTTGTTACTTTTGAATGAAAATAAAATGATGATAAAATTATCGGCACCATTTGGATTTGATTGAAGTATAAAGGTCGTCGAATTGCCAATGTGTGGCGTGTATGTTTTGTTGTGTTATTCATTTTATCGGTTAACGTTGAATCGCCCGCTGAAACTCACCTTTAGCCTCTCTTATTAGGACTGACAGCTCCTATTCAATAAAAGGCAAGAGTCAAATGTTATCTCCACTCGTTCCTTTCATCTGCGGAACTGTTACTTTCAATTCTATACGCGGTGGCTAATTTCATCATCGAATAGCACCATATATAATACATTCATACTTTTTTATACATGACCATTTTGAATTGAACACATTCGTAAATATTAAGTAATTTAACTTTATCAACTCATTAATTAAAAATTTAAAACAAACATTTATAAAGTAGTAAAGTCGGATTCATCTTGAATTTTCTTCCTAAGGAAACCAAGTTAAGCATATGATAACTCACAATAATTATCATATGATACCTTTTTAAGAACCAGTATTTTTTTTCGTCCAGTTATTGAAATTTAATCAAAAATGTACAATTTTCAGTGGTTATTGTAGTATGGTCTTATAAAGAAGGTGAAATTGATATGAATAATTTGTTTACTTTTGTATGTATCGAATATAAACACTTTTAAATAATTATACTTTCGCATTTACACAAAAAACTAGACAGTTACTAAAATATTAAAAATGACTATCCTAATTCTGAAAATTGGTTGAATGATGGATACCTATGAAAATTGGAATAAAATAGCTGTATTTGAACAGAAAATAATATTAAGGTAAAAAAATGTTATGAAATTCTTCTTATACGCTGTTAAATTGTTTAAGCATTATTATAAAATTTTTAATGCTTACTCCACCACAGTTACATGCTTTTTCCTTGATGTGATTTCTTGTTGATTCTTTATAACTGAATATCTTGGCTCTTAGCCTAGAAAGTACGAGATAATATTTTAAGCACAAAGATACAAGGGTGATTTTATTAGTTTTTCGTACATTAGTGGTTTTATTGCAGCCGCAGATGTCTGATTACAACTTCTGTTTTTGATTTTGATTATTGCTTTCAATTTAGACCTAGTTCTGCAAACCGGATTCAACACTAAGAGTTCTGATAGTTATATTTTTTATAAATGCGGATTCTTGAAGTACTCAATAGATCACGTTATTTTTTCGGCTCCACGATTTGAATGGTATTTACTTGGTATTTTATTAATATCAAATTGTGAAATATCAGTTGCTATAATATACAGCTAAATTCATGCAATGACGAGCTCTCGATAATCGAATCCAAAAACTGAATGATGTAGCGACTCCTTGTGAGTTTCTAATAAAAAATCGTTTCTCAATTTGATCGCCCATCACTACTTAAGTGTTTTAAAGTTATAATTTATATTTGAAGCACTAACTTTGTGATTTTCCATTTTATAGTTAAATTGTAACTTTGTTTTAAAATCACTATAAAATATTAATTGTTTTTTTATTTTTATTTAAACTTCATGTACAGAAAATAAAAAGTACATTGGCGGGCTTATTGCTAAAAAGCAATATCTTCCAACCGACCAAAGACGGACTAGTGATATTGATCAAAACGTTTGATACCATATATAGCCGTTTGAAATCAGAGGGTAGATAGTACTTGAACATTTAAAAAAACATAAATTACAAATTGACATTTAAAAAAAAACATAAATACATAAATTTTACAGTGATTTTAAAACACCATTTATACAATTATAAATATTTGTGTTAAACATTTATGTTACATTTTAATTACATATGTTTCAAAGTTGTTTGAAATATTGAGAAATATTTTGTTGATATATTTTTAAAGATGTAGTAGAGTTACAACTAAAAATAAAAAAAAAGCTTTTTATCATTTTCAAACCTTACAAATTACGAAGGTTTAGTTTTTTTTGTTTGTATAAAAAATAAATATAAAGAACCAAACATTTTGGGTTATTTTATAAGGATACAGATAGAACCAATATGTGGTAGTGATATTAAACCACCTTATCTTCCTCTGCGGTGTAGTTTGGTTCGCGTTTGGTTGCCGTGCTGTTAGCCTCGAGCTCGAATCCTAGAGGTGTCGAAATAAATAAAAATATTTTTTCACTGTAATATTTATGAAATATACTGGACCGTAATTAATTTAATAAATGGTTAATATAAAACTATTTCTAGACTATGCAATGCCCATTGGATATGGATAAGGGTAACAAAAGGATATGTTTGCTTGTATCTCGCGAGCTTTTTAAAAGCGTCTTTAGCGGCAACTTTTTTTGTTTTCTACGGAAATGGTCAGTATGCCAGTGTATACAATTTTCGGATGGCTGACCCTTTTCTTTTGAGTGAAACTGTCACAAAGGAAACTCATATCTACTCTATAAGTATTTGATATAACAGTGCGAGAGCGTAGGAACATACTGAGATTTTAATTTAAATTTTATAAAAGTCAGTATTTTTTTTGTACATGTATTTATCATTTTTTTTTTGCATTTTGACATCTTTACATGGTGAGGAAAAATATAGAAGTCTGGGTATTTACAGATTTACAACCCATCATAGGCTGGTTTAAGGGATCATTTTACACTCGTGTGAAATTCACTATTCTTATTTAAAGTTTTACTTGGTAAAAAAAAAATATTTTCGAATTTATTTACTAAGTGTTTTTTTTTGGAATTAAAAAATAATCATATCTCATATAATTTAAATATCGCTACATGATAATTTAATTAACTTTTTTTTAATGCGTGAACAAGGATTTGAATTCAATGAAAATCCTGTGAATAAAATATTTTTAATTGTTGCTTGGTTCTATTTTACAGAACCACGTCAAAATATTAATCGTTTTTGAAGCTTCCTCAGGATACCGTATGAACTACTTATTTAATGTCTTAACGTCTGCAAGAGAAAGCTATATTTTTATTGCTTCGGATTTCCTTTAACCTTTTACTGCTAAAAATACTGCACTTACAATGTCTGCAGCTAGATAGAGCCGTGTAATAAACATGAAGTGGTCCTCAGAACACAATAATAATTAATCTATAATGGCGACGTAAAAATAGTCTATTTTTATTACCATATACGAGTAATTTTTAAAGACCTCTCACATAACTATGGAGGAATCGTAAAATCTTTTTATATACCTATATTTCACATGGTTGAGACAAATGGTTATTTATTTTTAAAGATCGTGTAAGTTAATTAATATAACGAATTGGAACATACTAAAATACAAAATGATTAAATTAAAAATAAAATAACATAAATTTTTTATTATTTTTTTTAATGTTGAAATCATCATTTTTTGATAAATAGTTAAAATACTCGTACACATATAGAATTCAGAATGTTATATGAAGATCTTTTTTTTTCTATTGTTTTATTGTTTTAGTCGTATCTAATGTCAAAATCAATGTTTAATCAACACACGATTTTTTTTTAGAAATCACAAAACTGGGTTCACTTAAGTCATTGTAACCTGTAAAGCAATAATGAGAATGCCGCGAAATTTTGATATTTTCCTCATAAAGTTTGGTACTTTCCAGAAATATACAAATGACCTCAGTGTTGCCATATATGTATCAGACCAGAGATTAATTGGATGATGTGTTATATGAGATAATTTTAACTTTGAATATGACGAACAATAAGCAATGCTTCTTGATAGTTATATTAAAACAAACCTAAGTTGTACTTTTTAACATAATGGTGTTAATTTTTTTCTATAATTAAAATGTATTATTTAAAAATCACTATAAATTACATTGGCTTTAAATATTATAGTGATTTTAAACAAAGTTACATTTTAATTATAAAATGGAAAATCGCAAGGTTAGTGCTTCAAACATAAATAATATTATATATTTTTTCATTAACTGATTCGGCAGTCACATTGTGCTAATATCTATTTACATCTAATTTAAAAATTTACCTGGTAAATGCCACTATTTCTTAAAATTTATTGTGACACGTGTTTGAATGCATTACACATCATGTTCAAAAATAGTTTTTAAGACATAGTGGTATTTACCAAGTAAAACTCAAATGATTTGTTTTTTACTATGTTGATCGTCAAACTTCGTTCACGCGGCCACCCAAATAATGACCAAAAAAGGATTATTCCAAACCGCAGTTCATTATAATTTATCTACGCAGAGCATATGGCCGTTTCATGGCGCTCATTCTCCTCGAAACATCAATTTGTTCTGGAATGTTAATGAAATCACGGGCATATTTACGACTAGACATGTATCACTCGGAACGATTTTTGTTCGCGAAGGCATCGACGTCATTTGCCACACTTTAGTTCCAGCGAACTGAACGTATAATTTAATTCGGATGAGAAACTTCATACCACAACAATTGGTTGTTTTTTTGCGTATATTTTTCAATCTTGATATCTATTTCCATCCTGCCGTGGTTAAAATGATTAAATAAATTAATGTGTTCAATTGTATGTATTACAAATTAACTTCATTAAAAATCTGCTAACCCTTATCCTCACCCAATGATGCATAGGGCACTGCATCGTATTGATGCAGTATTATCTTGATCATAACTTAAAATGATTTTAAAAAAATAATGCATTCAATTGTACATATTACAAATTGATTTCATTAAAAATCTTGTAACCCTTATCCGTCCCCAATGGTGCAAAGGGCACTGCATAGTATTGACGCAGTTTTAGCTTAATCACTACTTACGTAAAGGCAAGGTTACGTCACTCCTGCGCTTCAGGGACCAGTCATGGGTAGTATTAAATAATGGAGTGTAAAATAACTAATATTTATTTTCATCCTGGGATACGAACCCGGGACCTCCAGCACGGTTGCTTAACACGCTTATCGTAACACCACGGATGTGGACAATTATTAAAAATCACAATTTTTTTTATTTTTTAAGATTTTGCAAAGACATATTGGTACGGTGTCCAATTCTCTCTGCTTAACCCTGGAGTAAGCGGCGTGATAATTAGTAAGTTACTTTTATTTTTTTTTTTACAAAAATTTAGTTATTATGTTAAATTATAAAAGTAAAAATAACTAACTGCAAAGTTAATGCTTTAAATATTAATAATATTGAGAATATGTTGGTTATTTAGTTAAAAAACGTAGATAATTTCCGGATCGCTTGGCAAAAAATATTTTATTTATATGTCATTAATTTGAATTAACGAGGGTTGCAATATCGTAGTGACAGAAATGAGATTTAAATATTTAACTTTGGTTTAAAATATCCGTTTGGCTGGCAGCAAAAACCGTTTTTTTTAACATTCACATTTATTCAGGGGCCATAATTGTAGCTAATGGATTTATTCGACGGTTAAATTCGCAATTACTGGTTTAATCAGTGGCATCGTTTCGTAACCGAAAGGTTACTATGTCACGGTATCTATTTTGTTAACCCTTTGGCTGCCAGGTTACCATGCCCAAAATACCGCGGTTGAAACATAAATACAACATTTTGAATGTGTCCAAATACTTGTTGACAAATCTGAATTATCTCCAATAAGCAGTTATTTTTTTACATTATTTGACATCTCATTGGAGATACATCTCATGCATACGAGCCAATTATTCCGACTACTGACCTGATCACTATCAAGTATTAAAAATACTTGATCACGCCTAATTGTCCACGGTCTTACTCTGCTTCTATTACCAGACATATTCGGCTCATGAAAATGTTATATTTATCGAATTAAGCACAATCCTTTATTGAATCCCTAGCATACTGCAAAACATCTTGTCCATGCTTCAACCCATGAAGACTGAAAAGGCGCAATAATACGATGTCTCCAATTTTCCTCTTGTCAACGTTGTCAGCGAATTAACAACGTTTTTTTTTAAATCCAATTATCTTTTCATATCATAATCCACATAAATGGCGATGTATATTATATCCAAAATTATTATTATGATTGTTATACTGTCCAAAATGCTCCTGATACTTTTTTAAATCATGACGTATTTCTTGCTAGAGTAACGATAGCCGATATATCGGATTTCGGTAGCCAAAGGGTTGATTCGTGTTGGTTTTTCTCTGCGCAATAAATTGGTATTCACAAAGATATTCATAAGTGCACGTTTGTAGGTATTTATTAATTGTATGGTCGGCGTTGTTAATAAAGTACGCACTGGCTCGAAATGTATGCTCGCCCGTCTGCCATAAACATTTCACTCCGTTTTATAAATAAGCGAGCGTGTAATATGAATGTCATTCCACTACATTATTAAACCCAGGAGTCTGGGCTTGATGGAGATTCTTCTACTTAAGTCTGCCCTTTAAAATTCTATTACACACATTTTCATACCCCTATGGATGGAAATGTGTGTAATGCCTACGTATCTGTCCGTATCTACTGCTTAGTGGATAACACATTTGGATACCATGTATATAATATACAAAACTAACTGGCTAACCATCATACTGCTTCCCGCAAGGGTAATAAGAGTGAATAGAACACCACATCAGTCTGCCTGTAAACAATTTTCGTGTCTCCGCGGATTATTCCGACTCCTAACCTGACCACTTTCAACCATTAGAAAGTTAAATTTTCTTCGTTATTATATACCAAGATAACATTGAGTCGATGAGACGTAATGACCTATGCATCATTGAGTGTGAGCTAGAAGGAAACTGAGAATAAGAAATATAATATTATTTTATAGTTAATGATGATTACTTAAAAAATGTATCTATTGATGAAGAATATGGAAGTCTGGGCATTTACGGGGCTGACGACCGTCATAGGTTGGTTAAAGTGATCACTTTACACAAGTTTACAACATTTACAAATTCTACCTATTATTGACAACCACACTACTCAAATTCTTGGAAGTTCTATATATATGAAGTAATTTTTAAACGTTGTTCTCAAATCACAAGAACTTCACTAAAGTCATCTATCGGTGAGATGAAAAGAAGCTTTTTATCCGTATTCCACATTTCTTGAGTTACTTGTAATGGCACTTGGCAATGGGGAAAAAATCAAAATTTAAACTGATATCAATTTCCATATCTCGATCAGACTAGTGACCCCGTTCGTTTCGTGAGCGCGTTATTAAAACACCGGCCTTCGGGATAATTGTTTGCGAATTTGATATCGGATGCATATAAGTATTAATCAAATTGCCTCCAATGGAGATCTCTTCGGAGATTTATCGTACAAATACAAAGAAACCCCATCTCTCATTCCTTACTAACATCATTAGGTTTTATCGCCTCTAGTGAAAAGGAATGTTTTGGCAATTTGTCATCGTGTCCCGTTGATTTATTCTTTATTACTGCTCCTCGCTAAGTACATTTTAAACCCCTGAATAAATATTTTACGCTCTCCCATAAGTTGTGAGTACCTTCGAGTCCCTTTTCCTAGGATTAAATTGATGTATCATAAAATTTGAGTCAATATATTTTAGGGTAAGAATTTTTTTCTTAGGTGCCCAAACTGCGTTTCATAATACATTTTTTTTACCATTAAAAAATGCAAAAACATTTGATTTTTATTCGGTTATACTCAATTTTGGAATCATACTCGTAATATCATATCAACATATCTTTAATAAGTACATACGTTACGTAGTCAAAGCTAGGATGGGCAGTAGATATAAATCATAACTAGATAAAATTCAATTGCATTAATTATTTTTTTTATTCATAAATTTATTTTGAAACATACATTCTTATATTTAATACCATTTAAAAATAACGAGTTACCTCTCTTATTGAGCATACTGCTACGTACGTTTAGGGATGGACTTCATTTAACAAACTTTATTTATACTGAATTGTAAATATAATTTATTCAGTTGAGTAATGAGAAGACTTTAAACTATAATTAAATTAATATTTCATTTTAATATTATGCATATACGGTAACTTAATAAAAAATGTGTGTAAACTTTTGTTAATACTTCAATAAAAAAATAAAAAAATAAATATTAGGATCATTCTCCCCCTTTCCAATTCTATTATATTCTCTTATGGGACATTATTTATTTTTAATACTTAAGTAAAGTACTTATAATTCCAGCAATAACTGTATAGCATCAAATAAGTTATTATCAATATATTCATACTTGTAACGTTCAAGTTTCTCATCTCTACATATTATGTATAACAATTTATACAAAGTGGTTAGAAAAGGTGCTTGAAACTATGCTATGGTGTCACTTTCATATTATTGCTTCCTTCACGAGCTCTTGACCTCAACGATGTGCTTCAAGAATCTAAAATATACGATGAATGTAAATATTTAATACTTACACCGTGCACGGTATGCAGAGACAATTTCAAATTTAATTTCTTAAAATAAATTCCGTTACATTCTCTATAACATAGCATTCCTGTGACAAGATCAAGGAAAAAAACTCTTAAGTTTTTCTTGTTGATAGTAAATGTAAAAATGGTATTATTAATACAGTATTTTGTAATATATATAAGTGTTAGCACGTGTTGTTACTGTGAATGAGGTTTCAGGTATAAATCATTACACTTTGTTTCAAGTTTTATATTTTTTTGTATTTAACATCGTGAGATTGTTGAAAATTTACTGATGCCAAATCTAATTATCAAAGAGAATGAGAAAATACTGTGATTCTAGTCCAAACCTAGATACGGAAGAGAATGAAATCTTTAAAAAAAAATCGTACATGAAAACCATTGTTAACTTTATGGTATATTATTAATATAACACTCTCCTTATTATTCTTCGTTCACTTCGACTACATTTGATGGTCTACATTTGTCCCGATAATGGAATGATTATTTCGAAACCGGTAGTCATGAAGTAGTGTTTTTAAATGGACACAAAGTGATAAGGAGAGTGTTGTTAAAAAAAATATATTTTTTAGATAGTTTGAAATTGAAATTAAGACTTCAGATTGAAGCGAGTGGACTTTAAAAATGGTTTATTAATACTTATAAAGAAAATAAAATAGTTATGTCAGAAAATTATATTTCCGGATGTACTTACCTCTTAAAGTTTTACTTTGAATAATGTCTCTGAATACCTGTATCCCCCTGAGATGGTAGTATTAATGTATTTAAGGTATAGTTATTTAAGAGTCGTATGTTATATCTGGATAGTCGAGAAGTTGAATGGAAACGTTTTAATTATGGATTTCTCGCTTGATCCAGCGTTCGTCATATTTGCATAAACGACTCTACGTTTCTGAATACTTGCTCTTTTAATTGCTCCGTTGGTGATTGTATCCGCTTCATTCAAATTGACCGCAAATTTTCAATTTTGCGTTATTCGGTTTTTGCGGTTTTTCGGTATAGCAGCTCGCTCGAATTATAATTAATAATTATGGTTTTAAGAGTAACAAGAACACGCTTACTTAATTAACCTAAAATTAAGGCTACCAGTGCGAGTTGCCAGTCCGCAAATTTTGTATATTTTACTTTTGGCCCAATAATTTCGGTAATAATAATAGGTTTTTCCCATGCACAGTGACCGAACTAAACCATTTAAAATATTTTATATACTAAATATTAAAATTAAAAACTGATTTTTTGAGTCAACTAAATTGTATTTTATTGTTAAAAAAAACATAATAATAAATTTTGTGACAATTGTTTTGCTTTGTTATGGCATATTCAAACGAATGTCATTCGTAAATTAAAATAGAGTTCTACAAATTTAACGCCAAATCTATAAATACATTTCAAATACAATAACCAGATTCTAGTTTCAAGCTTTATTTTTTTTGTATCTTAAAAGTTGCCTCACAATTCTATATATTTTTATATTATTGATTGGTTTTCGTAGTTGGTTTTCTAGTATTTAAAAACGGTATTTATCTTATTTAGTCTGGATGAAAATAATTCAATACACAATCCAATATCCTAATATTCCTCCGTAGTGTAGTGGTCTGCGCGTTTGGTTACCATTCTGTGGGTCGTTGGTTTGATTCCCATGGCTCACCAAATTTAGGACACTCCTTTTAAGAACAAAAATAATTAATATTATTTGCTGACATCTCAACATAGATGAAGAAGAACATGGAATTCTGGGCTTTAATTTGAAATGCCCAGATTTCCATATTCTTCTTCATCTATGTTAGGATGTCAAAAAATAATATGAAAAATAACTTCTAATTGGAGTTCTAGATTTATGAACAAGTATTTGGACACACTAAAAACGCTGTAAAATACAATTTAATGTAACGTGATTCATCAAAGTTCAAAATTATGTTCTAATATTAAATATACACAATAAAGAATAAAATGATTTATTAAAAAAAGTGAATAAACGATTTTTTATTTAGATTTTATAATTAATATAACATAATCTTATAAATTTATCATATTTATTACACTAGCATCCATTAGCCAACACCTACCAAATCCCACTCACAAATAGACTTATAGTATTTTTTCAATACTCCATATTTATAATTGTTGGTGGAAGACGTAACTACCGAGTTTCTCACAAGCCAGAAGCCATTCTATGGGCGTAGTAGGTGTTAAAGAATTTTTATGCATCTCCGAGTGTATGATTATTTTATACCAGGCATTCCGAACACAAATATCCCATCTAGCATCTTCAAAAAGACAAATATAATATTATCATTTGAATTCTTAGACTGACACATTAATTGGTTTTGTAATTTAAAAATACACTCCCTTAAAATTTATATACATGAGAAAATTTATGAAGAACGTGTATTTGTCAATGTTATAATATTTTTTGTACAAGTTTTATTATTTCATTAAAAATTAACAAATAAAAAACATGAAAAAAAAAGTAATTGCTATTCTTTTAATGTTGTGTTAATTTTTGGTTTTATTTTATTCTATTTTAGTTTTCGTTTTGTTTTTTTTTCTCTTAACTTTTTACATAATGCTTTCTAATTGCATTGCCTCATTTACTGGAGTATTTCAAGTGAGCCAAACTTATATTTTTAATACAAGTCAAAATTTTATAGGAAATACTCTAGAATCAACCGTTAAGGTGTTGATAATCGATATATTGACTCTGATATACACAATTTGGGAAGAGAAGTTGAGCTTGGAAGTTGTGTCGCAATGGGCGCTTTTCTAATGTTCTGATTCATCAATAATATTCACAAATAAATAGATTTATCGAATTCTCAGTGAAAATTTTTTTTTTGTCTAAAAACCTATTCATTTCGCAATGTGGACTAAATTTGAAATAGATTACTTTTTAACAAAAAAAAATTCAGCAATTTTAGAAAACACAAAGAAAAAAATCTCAGCACAGAAGCGGCTGATAGAAAATAATAAAAAATTATGCATACTAGGTATAATGTTCTTACTTTAGTAGGTACTTTTTTAATTATTTATGTTCCCACTTTGAAAAAATTGCATAACTGTATAAAGTTAAATAAAATATGTTAATACAAAAGAAAATATATTATTTCACAATAAAAATAAATATAGTTCTAACAAGTTAGTATTGTGTTAATCAGAATAATAAATGAAAAGTTTTACGAATGTTATACATTTTAAGGTAAAAGCTTTATACGACTCGTTCTATTGTGATCCTCAAAGTAATTACAACTTTCCTTGAAGGACACATCGCAACTCGCAACATAAAAATACTCCAACGAGTAAATAAATTAACAAATTACTTTTTAAAACAAAGTTTATTCCTCAGCAAAGCTCGCTAAGCTCTTTAATAAGCGCTTGAATATTTACTTTATTGTTTGTAAGGTAATAATTTCACCTTAGTGCAAAAACTGGGTAATTCTAAAATATTAGTTTTGTTTGCCGGCAGAGATAGGCGGTATTGTATAACACGTAGTATTGTATGTATTCCAGGGATGACCAACCGATGCCACGTGTTTTTATTAACGTTATACATGAACTGAAAAATTGCTATTTCAAGAATGTGGAAGAGGCTTCTTAGACTGTTTGTAAAGACAGATTTGTGTGGTGTTCTGTTATCTCTGCCTACCCCTGTAGCGAAGCGGCGTGGTTAGTTACTTACTCAATCCGTTTTTTACACTAAAAAATAGTGTTTACATGAAAAACTTTACATTGAAAATAATTTTGTTAGTTTTTAGTGTAAAACTTAGAAAAAAGATCTTTTGATTATCTGCAGTACAATTTTAATCAGAATAATTACCTTGTATTTTTTAAACATTTTATTTTATTGATACATTTACACGTAATGTACAGAATTATTTGTGTATATTAAAAATGTCACAAATTCATTGTTAGTTATTTGTCAAAAAAAATAGTCAGTACCAACTAATGGAATAAAGTTTATTTTTTTAACAAAATTTAAACAATTTAAACATACCTTGGCATAACCCGCCTTCTCACCTTACCTCAAATAAAATAATATTAATTTTTAAAAGTTTTAGATTTAGTACATGTTTATCCCTGATGATGACAAGGTTCTTGTCGAAACCGGTTGGAGAAAAGTACCTATAAAAAAATAGTTAAGCCAAAGTTCTAGATTTATTTTATAAACTGTAGATAGAATCTGGAGGTATTTATTAAAATATATGTAAAAGCAGAGACGTTTTTATTCAAGGCATGAAAGGAAACACAAAATTGATATATTTCGGTCCGCGAGCCAAAACAGGTTGCAAATGCCTTTAGTGTACTCGCACATACATACAACAACGTGCAGTTGTTTCGCTAAAACGGCAAATTATTGTTCATGGCTGCTTTTGGGATAAGGAGTGTTTATTGTAGCAGAAACGGAGTGCATTTTCATGTCATAATTCCGTGAGGACTCGTTCCTGGCCCAGACTTAAGTAAAACCAGCGCCGTTATGTTTGCTCGTTTTAATTGAAATCTTTTGTACCGCACGAGCCGACTCGCGACCTAATACTTCCAGACCATCTGTGGGAACTGAAATGTACGAAGGACTTCTTTGATTGTCCGTGTGCGGAGGATCTAAGTCCAAAGTTTCGGGAGATTTAATTACTTTAAAAAATGTTTTACTTATCTTAAGACCCTGTATTCGAAAAGTCG
Organism: Brachycentrus maculatus; assembly: GCF_059751285.1. Lineage (NCBI taxonomy): Eukaryota > Metazoa > Arthropoda > Insecta > Trichoptera > Brachycentridae > Brachycentrus > Brachycentrus maculatus. The sequence goes on from NW_028280915.1 coordinate 403,452, forward strand.
CAACATAATTTTCTCTGAATCCAGGTAACGTATTATGTTATTGATTTTTTTCTTAAAATATCGTTTTTATATTGAAAAAATAATTTTTTATTCGAAATAATTAAGCATTTTTGTAAAGAAAAGAATTGTTAAAAGGAAATGAGTTAAAAAAATACGTAAAAATATTTTTTCCATATACATTCTAGAAAACTTAAAAAATATCCAATTTACATTAAAAATAAATCGGGCTTGAACAGACATGTGACCCTCCGGTGGTCTCCGGTGGAATAAATTCTATGTTTGCGAATATCTTTCTTAGTTATCCTTAAGCTTCGTTAACTACTTAAGCTAAATTAAGCAATAAAAACATAATAATATTTCCAAAAAGTGGTGAAAAAAAACTAAACCGATCTTTACTAATTTTTTCATTGATTGATTCGGTAGTCACTTTGTGGTTATGTTTATCCATGTTTATTAAGACATAAAAGTGACTCTGTAAATACTAGTATTTCTTAATACAAATTGTGACAAGAATTTTCATGCAATTCGCATCATTTGTATCGATACACGTATCACAAAGAAAATTGGTGTTAATTAATATTTATAAATAAATTCAAAAGTAGTCTTATACAAGAGTTTTATTTTTATCTAGTATTAAAAACGATTATTTTCTTTTTTACAGGTAAGCAAATTACATCTACTTTTGTGCAGAATTGGATGACAAAGAAATATACAATGAGTCATATTTTTGGTAAGCATAGTTAAATATTTTAAATTTTTGTAAACTTTGTTGGACTTTCATATAAAATAATATTAATTTTGGTAAATTTTTTTTCCGTATAATATTAACACAACAAGGTTGAGTTATGAAGATTTTTTGGTAGGATATTTTGTGAAGTTATTTGAACATGCATTTTCCATGTTTATATTAATGTATTTTAGTTAATAATAAAAAAATACATACAAAAAAACCTTTCAATTCATGCATAGATTTTATAGAAATATATTTTGTATTTTTGCAGTAACAATGCCACTAAAAGAATCAGATAGCATTAAATCTAATTATTTACTATGAGAATCGTTGTAAGTACTTGCTGCTTTCATTCCACATATTCATTTAAATGTATTTTAGTGAAAAACTGTGTGAGGAACAGTGATAGTGAGGAACTTTGTTTTATTAAAAAAAAAACTATTCCGTACAATTCTGTATAAAAATATGAAATATTTTGCAGTCGCAACGTCACTTAAGTAATCAGATAGCATTAACTTTAATTATTTACTATGAGAATTATTGTAATTACTGGTTTTCTGCTTGCAAAATATCTCAGTTTATCTAAGTTCTCATTTGTTGAGCCATAATTAAGATAACCATTGACTGCTCGGAGATGCGGTTATTTATTATTGTATGCGAGTATTATATCGCTCGTCCGTTATCGTCGTCTCAAGCGTTCCAGCGATTTACCTTCGAGAACTAATAATAATGATATTTAATTGGTGAAATAGTAAAAAAAATACAAATTATTAGTTCAAATAGAGGACGTTGAAAAAATACAATATCCTTTGTCTATAATATCTCGTAAGCAACTTACTTTAAAGGGGTATCAAAAAACTGCAAAATATCGAGGTTAGTACTAAATTTGATATACTTTAAAAATTAATGATATTTCTTCTTCTTCTTCTGACCCTTATCCACATTCAATGGTGCATAGGGCACTGCATCGTAGCGACGCAGTGTTATCTTGATCGTTAATTGCATGAAGGCAAGGTGATCAGCCCTGCGCTTCTTGTACCAGTCCAGGGTGATATTAAATAAATTTTATAGCGAAAATCGGTCATATTTATTTTAACCCCCCTGGGAATTGAACCCGGTACCTCCAGTACGGTAACCAAACGCGCCGACCACTGCGCTACGGAGGTGGATATATTTTTTACTTTTATATAATTATTATTAAAAAATTGGAACTCACAGGTGCTTTAATTAAACTTTACAATATAAATATCTCATTTTAATTACGAGAAAATACGATTACTGTCAGGTAGTTGTCTGAAATGTACAGCTTTTAAAGATTTATACTCTGGAAACGTATTACGTATCGATTTTTATATTAGCTGAGAGAGTTTATAAACTACCCTTTCGGGAAAGCCTAACTAGAGCAGTTTGTTAGTAGTGGAGTGATGTGACTGAATTTAGAAATTCCGGAATCATTATTACAACTGTGATTAATCCCATAGAAATGAAACGGTAGATATACCAAATGTGTTAAATGTTGATAAGTGCATCAAATTAATGATTTTCGCTTACGGTCTCAAATTGCCACAGCTGATACACAATTTTGGAGATGTGAGCCTTAAGATGAAAATTTCGCGGAAATTACTTTACTTTTAACTGTAATTTTACTTGTTAAATACCACTTTTGCTTAATATTTTTTGTTAATTATGGGTTAGTTATTATTTTCATTTTCATGAATTGATTTGTTTCAAAATGTTATGATATTGAGTTTAAATATATTTTTTATGATTTCTACATTATCATTAAGTGACTGCCGAATCAATTGAGATTACTTCACTCTAATTTTAAATTACAAATATAATCTTTAACATATTTATGGTACAACATTTTTAGTGTGTCCAAATACTTGTTCACAAATCTGGATTATCTCCAATCATGGGAGTTAATTTTCAAATTTTTCAAGTATGTGATTATAATCCAGGATTCGGGACTCACACACCGAAATAAGAGTTTGTGCTCAATAAAAACTTCTTCATCTCACTAATAGATGTCTCTAGTGATTCAAGTATAATGTTTCAAAATTGGTTCAAATATATAGGACCTTTAAGAATTTAAATAGTGTGGTTGTCAATAATGGGTAGAATTTTGAAACATTGGAATTTGAGACGTTGTTCTTGAATCACTAGAACTTCACTATAGACATCTGTTGGTGAGATGAAAAGAAGCTGTCCCTAGTGAAGTTGTAGTGATTCAAGAACAATGTTTCTGTATTGGTTCATATATATAGAACCTTTGAAAATTTAAATAGTGTGGTTGTCAATAATGGCTAGAATTGGTGAATGTTATACGTATGTAAAGTGATCACTTAACCCAGCCTATGACAGTCGTCAGCCCCGTAAATGCCTAGACTTCCATATTCTTCTTCATCTTTGATGAGATGTCAAAAATGTTTAAAAAAAATGAAATAAAAAAATATATATATATATTTATGGTACACTCACTACATAGATGTGGGATTAGTAGAATAAGGACAAAAGTTTTGTGTTTTAATCGAGAGCTTTGAAAATTTCAATAACGCTTAAGATCTTCAAAGTTTGTCGATAGGAATAGAGTTTACTAATAATTTGGTGAGAAGTTGGAACAAAATTATAGCCGGTAAAACTTTATCTTAATACTTTATACTTATCCAAGATATAATTTTCTTCCGGCGTGCATTTACTTGATCAGAATCGCGCATTGAGATGTTGTCGCAGGACTCTCTGTACTGTGATTACTATCAGGTTTATGGTATGCTAATATCGGTTATTCGTTCTGATCAGGGTGTGGTGTAACACAACATTTCTTCCTACGCCCTTAGTACAGAAATCTTATCACGTATAATAAAACATTTCCTTTTGTATCGTAACGAAGCAACTATAATTACCAGCTTACAGGAACATTGTACGATCTCCCATTGTGATTCAGTTGTTGTAGCAAAACTCGCTAGGATTTCGTTGCTTGAATTAAGAAAAATATACAGTGAGGCTTTACGTATTTACATTATAAACACTACATATGTATAATAAAAATGAAAACTTTAGTTTTTTACGTGCTTGATTTAAGTTTACATTTAACAATATTTTATTAATAAATTGTTACGTTTAATTAATAAAATAAGCTTATCATTCATACTTATGAATATATTTAATGTAGAAATAGATACCGAATATATTTTGAATTATTCAAGAAATATCCACTTTTTACATGTTACTTATAATAATAATATTTGGCTATTTTTAAAAAAAAATCGTCTCAAGGGCGATTTATAGTCTTATTCGCTATGACTTTTGCTAAGTACTATAAATGAACTTAATTTTAAAATGAATCAAAATGAAAAAATAAGTAACACTCCACAGAGGAATATTGCTAGCTGAAGAAGGCTTTGAATTTTCAATTCAATTCTCATTATAATTTAATTTAATGTGCTGGAGATTTGAAAAAAAGATGAGTCTAAAGTAGTGATCGAAACTATTTGAAAACCATAAATAAAATAAACTTATTATTTTTTGACATCTCATCAAAGATGAAGAAGAATATGGAAGTCTGGGCATTTACGGGGCTGACGACCGTCATCGGCTGGTTTAAGTGATCACTTTACACACGTGTAACATTCACCAATTCTACCCATTATTACAACCACACTACTCAAATTCTTGGAAATTCTATATATATGAACCAATTTAGAAACCTTGTTCTTGAATCACTAGAACTTCACTAGAGACATCTATTGGTGAGATGTAAAGAAGCTTTTTACTAAGGAGAAACTCTGATATTAGTATGTGAGATCCGAATCCTGGATTATAATCACACACACGAGAAACGCCAGAAAATACCATTTTCATTTTTATTATTTAAGCTTATAATTTGACCAGATAATTTATTTATCATTTTGAGTGTGTCCAAATACTTGTTCACAAAATCTGGATTATCTCCAATTACAGGAGTTACCTTCATATTATTTTTTGACATCTCATCAAAGATGAAGAAGAATATTCTTCTTCATCTTTGATGAGATGTCAAAAAATAATATGAAAATAACTCCTGTAATTGGAGATAATCCAGATTTTATGAACAATTATTTGGACACACTCAAAATGTTGTAAAAAAATAAACTTAGTTTTTTTTTAAAAGGGCAGTTGCATATTTTTATTACATCAATGTATATATATTAATATATGTGTTCGTGTTTGTGTGTATAGAGCTGCTACGAGTTTGTTGTTGTGTTATACCATATTTATACGATTTCTTTGAAATTGAAACGAAAATGAAAACACCAGGTAAGTTTTATTTTAAGCATTCCTTGTAATAGGATGACTTAAATTTTCCTAAAATACAGGACCTTGTTTAAAGCTCCCGCCGTCTTCTGAAGAATTTAAGAAGATTTTCGTGTTATTTATTTCGGAGAAATTAGAAACACCTTCAAATGACACGGAGAAAAGCGGGAAACTTTGGTAATTTAATTAAATATAAATTATTCGTCTTTCGGCAAGCCGTCCCCCTTACAAAACGAAGAAATGTAAATTATAAGTTTCCATAGAAGAGCTAGAATATAAAATTAGGATACACATTTATAATATCACCATCACTGCGAACACAGTACCTGAACAATAACTTGAAATCGACATTTTGATATAGATGAAAAAGATTATGGAAGTTTGGGTATTTTTATCTTTTTATACTATTTCTGTGAGCCTAAGCGGCTCATTATTATAAATAGGTATTAAATGATGGTAGAGTGGGTTCGAACCGAGGAACTCTGACTTATTTGCAGAACTTATGACCTGTTTTAGGTTGGTTAAAGAGATCCCTTTACATTCGTCTAATATTCGCCATTATACCCATGATTGACAATCATGAGTTCCATAGGGAATATTACACGTGTGAATAGGCGTTCACAGAGAATTGATTAGGATAGGCAGTGGAGGTAGGTGGTAAGGTAAGAAAGGTACTACTTAGTAAGGTAGGATAGGTACTGGTAGCGTTATATGTCACGCGGGAAATTAGGATAGGCACTGCTTTTCTGCCTATATGGGATGCACGTCCCTGCACGTGTGTATGTATATACTGCGACCCCCATAGGAATCGAACTCGACCATCTTTGTAGCGAAGTGCGGTAATAGCTTTACTATGGAGGTGGACAATGCTATCAACGTTTGAAACTGACAAGTTTATTAACAACATTTTGAGTGTGTCCTAATACTTGTTCACAAATCTGGACTATTTTTCATATAATTTTGTTTAACATGTCAACATTGATGATGAAGAATGTGGAAGTCTGGGCATTTACGGGGCTTACGACCGTCATAGGCTGGTATATGTGATCACTTTACAGTGTATATATATATATATATATATATATATATATATATATATATATATATATATATATATATATATATATATATATATATATATATATATATATATAAATATATATAGAACTTCCAAGAATTTGAGTAGTGTGGTTGTCAATCATCTGTAGATTTGGTGAATGTTACACGTGTGTAAAGTGATCACTTAAACTAGCTATGACGGTCGTAAGTCCCGTAAATGCCCTGACTTCCATATTATTCTTCATTTTTGTTGAGAGGACAAAAAAATCATGTTTATTCATACAATGTTTTTTAATTATCTATTTGACTGTATCATATGATAAAAATCTTCATTGAATCTATTCTTAGATGTTTGTCTGAAATTAAAACACATGTTAAAATAACACTTAATAGCCAGGCACATAATTTAATCGTGAATAATCATTCTTTAATGATCTATATCTGATGGGAAAATATTGAATCGACCTGTTGGGGATCTCTTCGTTTCGTGAAATTAGCATAGTAATTTATGAAATTCGTCATGTCTGCCCACCTCTACTTGGATCATCCATTACTTTACTTTGGCATGTACAAATAATTATGTGAACAAACGTCATACCCTGTCCGCGGGCAGTTATAATTATTTATCCATTGTAGGAAGACATATTTACATTTAATGATATGTTCGACATGATTGTCCCCATAAAAAGGTAGCTCGTAGCTTTTAACTATATTTAAGAACTGAGTGGTCAGGAGAAATGATTTAACTATAGATCAGAAAATAATTGATATCATCACATTCTTTTTTAACCAGGTAAGTTTTTTTTGCGTACTTTGAATATATATCCTATGAGTCAACGCATGGAACTGGCAAAGGAAGGATGAAAGCAGAGTGAACGCTGTTTTTTTTTTTTTTTTTTTTTTTTTTTAAGATGGGAATTGCATTTATTATTTACCTTGCTTATTATGTACAAGGTTTAAAGTGAGAGTCAACGCTGTTAAAATGCGCTCCATCAGACGAATGTGTGGAAAATCATTGTATGACAGAATTAAAAACGAAGATATCAGAAAGGAATGTGAGGCTGAACAAGGAATGATTGAAAAGATTAGATAGAGTTCTTTACGGTGGTATGGACATGTGGAGCGAATGGATAACGAGAGAATGACTAAGAAAATATATGTGGCGAATGTGAGTGGGAAAACCGAACGAGGACGACCGAAAAAGATTTGGCACGATCAGATCAATCAGAACCTAAAATCTGGCGGTGTCAAAAGTCTGCGTAATCGGAGGGTATGTATGACTAGATGGGTATATAAAGATGGATATATTCATGGGTAGAATTATAAATATTACACGTGTACAAAGTAGTCACTGAAAACAGCATATGACAGGCCATAGGCCCCGTAAATACCCAGACATCCGTTATCTTCTTCATACATCATAATAATATGTCAATTGAGTTATCAATATAAATATCTCCTACGTGAACTCAGATTCGTGAAGAAAGATTTGGATGCACTTAAAATATTGTGATCTCTTTAACCACAAAATTTCAGATCAAATGTCTCGTAAATGCCCTAACTTCCGTGTCTTCTTAAAAAAAACGAGATCTCTATAGAGGTAGCTATAAAATGGTAATATTATTCCAAAACATCCTGTAGCACTCCAAAGTTAACTGAGGCGGAGCTCATCTGTCAAATGAATTTGGAATTTAGCATATAAAATTTTATAGAGTTGTTCAAGTCATCTCGTTTTATATACGGCCATAAGAGAACACATAGTGTACAAGCATCGATGAGAATTTTCTTACTGCGTATTGCATCCAACATGTAGGCTGTCCGCACAGTTATTAGAAAATAATGTTTGGCTTGAATTTTAACCATCGGACCAGAAAGTTAATTAAACGTCAGATCCATCTTCAATTAACAATAAATTAAGTTGTAACAAACTGTTTTTAATTGTTGGTATTAAAATTGAACGATAGAACCAGAAAAGGATACACTTTGATAGGATTGTAAAGAGATAGCGATTTATTACACAATAATATACCATATTTTTACAATGTTTATGTTAATAGTAAATATATATGTATCTTAAAATATAAAAATAAAACACTTGTTAAGTCCACTTTTGAGTTTAATAATTCAAATACTATTATAATTTTGAGTACTACAGAAGTTCTGGCTGGCAGGTGAAAATATCAATTGTGTTTTATTTTTACACGTGTGTAAAATAATCATTTAAACCAGCCTATGACGGTCGTCAGCCCGTTCATGCCTAGACTTCATTCTTCATCTTTGTTGAGATGTCAAAAAAATATTAAGAATAACTCCTTTAATTGGAGATAATCCAAATTTTGAACAAGTATTTGGACACACTCAAAATGTTATATTAATTTATACAATATTTAAAACATCTAAATATCAAAAAAATTCGTTTTAAAATTTCTATAAATAATTTATTGAAAAACATATTTTATTATTTAATCATCTAAATAGTTATGATTTGACTGTTTTGCACCGCTTATTATTTAGTGTATATTTCTGATAAATGCGTAATCGAAAATGTAACATTAGATATATAATATTTAGAGACTGCTCCTCAAATCTCTCCCAAGTTATCAAGTATTACGTAACCCAAAATGGAACCTATTATTTAAATTTGTTGAAGCGTCCCATCTCATCGCTGCGTAATATATTATTCCATTCTGTCACGTGGAACTAGCACTTACATATAATATTCTGCTTCCAAGGAGGGAAAATCTCATAAGAATGATTTAATATTAAGTGTTCACATAAGAAAATTGTGACATTTCTGTGATGGTTGTTATTTAACACTCAAAGGACGAATTTTACTTGTCAAGATGAAATTTCATGTCTCTTTTGAAATTTCCAAGGTGTGCATTTTCATACAGAGGCTCGTGACTTGAATCTAAAGGATATTTATTTCTTGAACCATCAAACGTCTTCATACGTATGACGCACTACCGCCATCAATGAAAACGTGCTCTATGTATATTTTAAAGGTTGTTTGTCAACTTCCCCATTTCCGACATTATGCAATTATACATAATTTTATACGTGTTTCAACTTAATATGATACATTTTTATTTAAGTTTTACTAAGTAAATACCACTATTTCTTTAAATCTATTGCGACACGTGTTTCGATGCATTCCGCATCATTTTCAAACATCGTATAGGTACGGTGTAACCGGCCTGTGGAAGGTCATAAACCCTGTAAATATTCAGACTTTCGGATTCTCTTTTTATAGATGAAGAATAATATGGAAGTCATAAATTTATTTTACACTATTTTCTTTACACATTCGATTCATACGATCAAACTATCTCAATACACCTTTCTTAATTTTGTCGATATTGCTTATCTCAGCCTTCCATTATTACCTTATGTTACCATTCGAACTTCTATCTTACATTGATTGGAGTACGGGAACCAATAAATGAGTTAACATCGCAGTAGATATTTTGCGTTTAAATTAATTATATTTACTGAATATAATGACAAAATACAGTTTACGATAAAAATTTTTTTTTTTGAAAATATCCAAATACTTCTAATTATGGTTTTAGTTTCATCCAATAATTTTACAGATTTTCTTTAGAAATTATTTCAGATTATCATAAAAAATGTTATTAATACTTCTACCACTAATATAATATATGTATTGATATTGATAATACATGCAACGTTCTGAATAACATAACAAATTAATGCCTTTGAGATATTTATCAAAGGTCAAATTTCTTACAAAAATTATATGACCTTTAATATTTCTTGTAGATAAAATATTAACATGTGTGATTAAAATTCTGTTTATGTTTTCTCATTTATATATTCGTATAAAAATTGATAAAACAAAGACAAAAAAAAATAATTACTTACATATATTGTATGCTCTAACTGAATGTAAATATAGGTTGGTAGAAATAACGTCTCTTCAATTAATAGTATTTTTAGTTTTAATTACGTTTTATTTTGTTAATACTACTATTTAAAAATATATATTATGACACGTGTTTCAATGCATTCCGTTTCATTTTCCAACACCGTAGATCTAAAAAATATAAAGTAAAACCTTGATATAACGGACATCTATTTAACGAATTTCGGACGTAGCGGTTAAAATTTCGAACAATGGAAAAAAATCTCAATTTTATATATACCTACATGTTTAAATTCAAGTGTCGCCGCATGTAATTAATTTGAGATGGCATGATGATCACAAATTATGTCACGAAATTTCTTAAGAGCAAAAAAACTTAATTCCTTTTTCCAAGTAGGATTACCGAAAGCAAGCACGTCGATATCAAATAGCAATGTTACTTCACAACGAGTATCCAAAGACAATAAATAAAATTTTGTTTGTGTTAAATTATTTATATCTAAATACAGTGTTGAAGTTTTTAATAATTTTTATTTTATTTTTAATTTTTAACCTGTTTTTGTATAACGGTCTTTCGGCTTTAATGGATATCCCCTCCCCCCTAATTAGTCCAATATATTGATGTTTTACTGTGTGGTTTTTACCAAGAAAAACTTGAAACTTAAAAACTGTCAGGTTTTGGTCCCGTGATTAGTGTCGCGGACTCTTAAGTCAGAGTTTCTCGGTTCGAACCCACTCTACCTCAATTTGATACCTATTTCTTATAATGAGCCGCTTAGGATCACAGATATAGTATGAAATTGTAATATTTGTGTAGTAAAAACATAAATATTTCTCTTGTCATAAAAAAAATTATAATTAAAAATGGATAAATTTTACCACAATGTGACTGCCGAATCAATAAATGATAAGATGATTTAAATAATCAATTTTCTAAAACGATTCCGTCTCCAAGTTTGCTGTGCAAGCCTTCACTTCCGTCGTGGGAAATGATGACTCCTTTGTTGATCTTTCATCACACATAATAAGTATGCAAACGATTCCAATATTACGGTTGACTGATTTCCTTTCACGATCGATGTAGGTTTGATGGAATCACCATGATACGGGTTTGGGATCATATCATTTCATATCTCCTCCACATTCTGATTCCCGAGTATCCTGGGACTGGGGTGTGTATTTGCACTTTACATATTTTCGGGAAAATCTTATCAGAACGTTCCCATTTGCAAAATTGAGGTGGTGTTTGAGGAAGTTGTTGGAAGTTGTGAAGTACTTTTTTGATTAGTCATACCTATTCGGGGTTTCCTGATGTATGAATATTACAGGACTGGGATTCCGTAGAGATGTTTTCGCTTTAAGAATGTAGTGTATAGACATACTTTTACTTCTAACAACTTTGACAATTTTGAACAGTTTGACAATCAGGTTTATCAGGAAGCAAATAATACCGAAAAGAAAATTGATGAAAGCTTGTTTTTACTGAAGAAAATATAGAATAAAATTTATTCCCACAAAGGATTTTTTCCATGTTTCATTTAGAGGTTATTATTTTTTAGGTTTTATTAAGAGTAAACAATGAATTTTCCTAACAGTCTATTTTTTTATTTAAGATTTTATATTATGCTTTCATTTATTCGTGTGCAATATAATAGTGCATGCGAATCCACTACACAGGGAATATTAACTTTATTGCTACTTGATAAAAAAATAATAAGATTGTTTTATTTTCGTTAATGTTAACTTTTTCTGCGGTTTTTCTTGACAATACAAATCGACAACCTGTGTTAAAACATTTAAAATAAAATTCTCGCTGTAAAGTAAAAGTTATCTACACTTCGGAGATAAATCACTTCCTTTTGTATAAAATAACATACACGTACAGTTTTCTTGAGAAATACGATTTACGTAACTTGTCCTTTTGTTTTAAGCATTAAACCCGTATTTAATTATAAAATAATACTTGATTATCATTACATCAGTCTAGTTTATATAATTTCGTAAACTTGTTTAAGTAATTTACTTATACCATATTAATACTGAAAATGCCATATTAAGCGCAATCCATCGGTGGTCAAATAATTACGCGTATCAAGTATCTATTAAATTTTAAATCAAAAGCTGGTTTATGGGCCTACGTGTTTTGTAGATAATTGAGTTGCCTTCTTTATAATAGTATTTTTAAATCGAATTTTTATACGCTAAGTATGTCAAACCCATTTTTATGATTTATTACTATGCATAAAATTATATGATAACTTCACCTGATTTGATTGATTTCATTAATTGATTAAGATTTAAAAGTCACTTTGTAGGAATATCTATCCATTTTTATTTCAATTTAACTTTGTAAATATCACTTTTTACTGTGCATCGAAATATGCCACAAAACTATTGTGACATACTTTTCGATGCATTTTGCATTATTATTAAACACCGCGTTTTATGCGAAATGGATCGAAACACGTGTTTTAATATGTTTAAAGAAACAGAGGTATTTGCCGAATATATATATAAACTGTAGTTGTTTTCATAGACAGGTGAAAGGTAAAAGAAAACTGTAGTTTCCGAAGCTAGTCGTGTGTAATGATATAAAACTCAATAAGTGGTATTTTACAAGTGATCATTTTTTTAAATAATTATTGAGTAAATACCACTATTCCTTTTAATATATTTAAAGGAATAGTGGGGTGATAATAATGCATCGAAAAATATGTGTGTAATGAAATGAAACTGAATAAGTGTTATTATTCAAGTGTTTTTTTTAATTATCAACGTGTCATTCCACAAACTTAATGCCGTATCAAAAAATACTATATTTACGAAGTAAAATTTAAGTCATAAATGTTTTTATAGACTTAGTTCATGTAATTTTTATCGACACATATAAAATTATCACCAAGACAATATAATCAAATTGTTTTGCTTCATCCCTTGTTCCTTCACCCTTTTTATATATCAATAAAAATATCTGATGGTGTCATATTAATTTCCTCTGGGGTTAAGGCGGGAGAACGTGACTGAATTAGGAGTTCATTCTTCTCTCCGGAAATGTCCCAATGTTTTGTGGTTTTCGTATTACGTTTTTTTTTTCTCCTATTCGTCCCATCTTAGAAACGTTCCTGAAGATAATATTTAATACACAAGGTACCTTTTTAGCTTCCGGAGTTAGTGCTTAATCTAAAGACAAACGTACACGAGTTTATGACGTATTAATTTGAACCCAAAATTTATAACCATGATAAAGTTACTGACCCTGGTTCATTAATATGTTCATTAATATGAATATTATAAAAAAAAATGATTTCACAAAAGTTATATATTTTTTAATAGTATTTAAATATGTGACAAATCAATGTATGACATAAATGAAAATGAAGTTATTAGAAACGAATGTACAGCTAAACTAGATATAATTGAAAACATAAAGAAAAGTTCTTTAAGGCGTTAATGGATACGTGGAGCGAATGGATAAAGAGAAAATAACTAAAAATTATATAATGGAGAGCAGAACGAGGAGGGCCAAAAAAATCAATCAAAACCTAAAATCTAGTAGTGTCACGAGTCTATGTAATCGGAGGGCATGTATGACTAGATGTATGGACGTGAAAGAAGCTAGGACCGTGTGTCAAGACAAAAGAGTGTAGCGGTCCATCCTCTCTGCCCATCCCTGTAGAGAAAAGGCGTGATGGCAGTAGTAGTTGTTATTATTTGTGTGTAATTAAGTGTTTCATGCATACAGCTTTTTTCGTGATTTGATAATATTTCAGGCAAAGTCGACAGTAGGTACGACTATTATTGACGATTATGGACTACACAAATGTTATTTTGAACAAAGCCTTGCCATTATCTTTCATCCAATTTGACACGAACCTTCCAGGCATAGAAATATCTTTAAATTGTAGAAAAACGCATTAAAACCACACATATTTAATTTCGTAAAATGTATATTTCACTTAATGAATTTTCTATTATATTGCATTGATGTAACGGTTAGTTATATGAATAACCGAGTATTTAATTTAGAAATAAAACATACTAACATTTGGCTCTTTTTGTAAGTTCTACTTGACAATTTGAC
>NW_028280915.1:422500-512500 GCF_059751285.1 Brachycentrus maculatus
TGTATTCTGCATCATTTTCAAACACCATTTGTGATGCTAAGTCTAAATTTTTGACTTATGGCCTTGGAACGTTGAAGGACGAATGTTGTAAGCTGTTTCTTATTTTTATTTATTTATTTATGAATATTTATTAGGATGACTACCCCTTATTTTCCTTAAAAACATAAAAAAAAAATAGCAAAAAAACAGCTCATTCTCCCTCTTCATCCTTCAACGTCCAAAGAACTCAACTTTAAAATTAATCGTAAGCTTCAAATACGGTGTTTGACAATGTCGCTAATTGCATCGAAACACGTGTCACAATTTAGGATTTTAGGAAAAACTGGTATTTACCAAGTGAAATTAAAGTTTTAAAAAAGTGATAAAGTATCGCACGTGTTCCGTTTATCAGACAAATAAGAACACGTCTTTCCTTAGCGTGACATTGATTTGTTGCTCTCGATTCCGAAAATGTATTTTTTTATGACAATTCATTTGATTTGACACAAAGCGAACGATGGTATCTCCCGTCTTTATTTTTCTGCCGAACGTAGTCCTTGCCATAACTCCGTGAGAAAGATATACAAGAGTAGGTCCTATCTACAAATGTGTTACGGCTTTAGCTCGTGTCCTACATTTCGGATTCTCGTATAACCCCTTATCGCCTTAACTCGATCTTCTGACAGAACGGCTTAAAGGCGCCGAGGAATAAATTCGGCGTATCAGTGTAAAGTTCCAGTAGGTTCTGTAGCCCGGGGCTAACGGTATTCAAATGCAAATACGCTTTTCAGCCTAGTTGGCTGCGATTCTGATTCCGCTATGCCAAACGGAGAGGCTAAGCTTACCAGAGATTCTTGCGGGACGATCCTACTCCGAATGCACACGAGTTAACTTTTTTAAATGATGTAGCTTGTAACAATAATTATATTTTGACGTAAATAACTCGATTTTAATGAATACTTAACAGATCTGGATTATCTCCAATTTTAGGAGTTATTATTCATATTATTTTTTGACATCTCATCAAAGATTTAAAAGACTATGAATGCTGGGCATTTACGGGGCTGCCGACCGTCATAGGCTGGTTTAAGCAATCGCTTTACATAGTGTATTCACCAATTCTACCCATTTTTACAACCACACTACTCAAATTCATGGAAGTTCTAAATATATGAACCAATTTTTGAAACATTGTTCTTGAATCACTAGTACTTCACTAGAGACATCTATTTCTAGCTTTTTATTGAGCAGAAACTCTTGTATGTGAGATCCGAATCCTGGAGTATAATCGCATACATGAGAAACGCCAGACTAGCTAGAGAGTCTCTCCACACATTTTTCTGCTCCAATAAATACATATAAGCTTTGTTTTTTTTAGAATAAACATATATTTTAATAATATCTTTAACCCATTACCTTTCAAAATCTCGTTTTCTTTTCAAAAACTTTATATTTATTTCGAGTATTTTTTTCTCAATACAAAAAAAATGTTTGAAGAAAAAAATGTTACCTGGGTTTAAAAAAAAATATTACGGGCTATTGATTACTAGGCTTTTATTCCATTAACATGTTAAAACATTAGAAAAAATTGCGTTATCCAAAATAATATATTATTCTTCTTCCTGGCTCCATCCCAACTTATCGTCTTTGTAGACTGTTAGGTGCTCACACCATTTCAGTTGCCTTCCCTCTACCTTAGGTACTATTAATGCTTGTTACACACAGATTTCCACGAATGCGTGAGAAATATTATTTAAAATAATATCCCTAAAGTTATAATTATGACTGGATATATCTCAAATATATATTTCCTATATTTTATATATTTCCAACCCAAATTATAAATATAATTGACAGTCGGTGAAATATTGTTAAATTTTTGTGAATTTGTTTGTTTTCCATATAATACATCATCTGTAAGATAATCAATAAATTTTTCGTTTGTATTAATTTTGGCACAATTGGTTAGTGCTCGATTTATTATCGTCTATCAGAAAAAAACTTTGGTTCAGTATTGAACTATCCCAGGGGTCAGCAACCTCTTGCACCAAAAGAGCCAAACGTGCGTAGAAAAACGGTTGTAGAAATTTTTGAGGAACCAATTTTTAATTTGATTTATTAAATTGTATAGTAATTCTCAAGCCCTTTATTACCAAATTGAACATTAAAGTGGTTTGAAACTAGTGTGGTTTTGCAAAGATTGTTTTCTTTTCAATGTTTACATTTTAACAAGAAAAAGGTTTTATAAGTTCTTACCTAACGGAACTAAAAGTGAATATGCACAGAAAAAAAAAATAATAATAGTCAAAATTTCTGTAAAATTTGTCATTTTTAATTTGACAAAGAAAGAGCCACACAAATAACTTAAAGAGCCACATGTGGCTCGCGAGTCGCACGTTGCCGACCCCTGAACTATCCGTAAACAGATTTAAGTGGGATTTAATAACACGTCTCTACTAGTCCGACAGCTTGATGAACTTACATAACCGAAGAAACTCACCAAATTAATTTATCATACAGAAATAGTATGGAGTATTGAATAAAACATTTAACACTGTCAGAAGGATTATTTATAATGAGTGATTTATATTAAGTAGATCACGAAATTAACTACTGGATCTTTATAATTGGTCTCAACCTTATCTCCCCGTGTCAAAATAAACAAAGTAATTATCAATCCTTAAGTATGTAATTATACTACAAAAAACTTGGTAACTCAGATTATTATAAGAGTGGAAATTATCATAATACAGGGATGTGAAATAATTATACGAGTATGAGAAAAAAAAACAGATGGCTACTATAAAGTCGAACTTGGGACCTTTGGATTCCCGACCCACTGCTCTTCCATTAAGCTAATCATTATCATTTCATGATGCATGTTGTAAATAACGTACGCTCACTAAACCAGCAAACATTATATAATTCCATTGGAATTAATTGGTTCAGCGGTTACTTTCTCGTACTATCCTTTTTTAAATCAGAATTATACATAGCAAATTTAAATATTAAAATAAAATACTTATAAATGGTGAGTTTTGAGTTAATCAATGTAAACACGACTAGTTTCGAGGGCGAAATATTTCTTTTTTTTTAAAGACATATCGCTCACTCCTTTCAACAACGTCATATAATCGTCAATTTTCTGTTATACATGTTTTCTGAATGTACAGAAAATGTTCTATATCCCAGCAAAAGCGGCATATTTTTATCTTAATATTTACCCCCTACACGGCAGAATGTGTTATTTTTGCATTTCGACGAAAAGGTATTGTTGAAATATTTTTTTTAAATAAACTTAATATTTTTAAAATGGAGAAAAAACCTTCAGGGTTTTCCTTAAAAGATCTGTTGCACAGTCAAAAGTTCAATAAGTGGCTTGATATTTATTTTTGATATATTTTATTATATTCCATATGACGTTGTTGAAAGGAGTGAGCGATATATCCACGTGAACAATTTTACAAAAAAAGCAACAATATTTCTTCGTAAACCTTATGTTCAGAAACTTACTGACACACTTTTAATACTTTTATTCTCAATTTACTAAAACAATATACTTGGGTATCCTCAGGTGAACTACAAAACTCAGAATGCAAAATAAAATAATTTAAAAAATATGTTTTTTGACGTGTTGATGCGAACACCTGTAGTTCTGTAAACTAGTAATGTTGATAAAATAAAGTGGTCTCATTCAAGTGTTTTTTTTATTTTATTTATTTTTTTAACATTATTTCACGAAGTTAATGCCAAATAAATAAGTATCCACGTATTTTTTCTCTTAAGGGCTATTATGACGCGTGTTTCAATCCTTTCATATCATGATAAAACACCATATATTAATGAAGCTTAGTCTAATGAGATAAGAAGGAGTTGTTTCTTTTTTTTATCAGGAGGAACTTAAGTACTATTGTACCATAAATCGCAAAAATCTTAACCCGTTTCATAGCGTTCGAACAAATTAACTGACTTTTTTAATACTATAAAACATTATCCCTATAGTGTACGTATAACTAATTCCATTTTATTTTCTCTTTGTTACAGGTAAGCTTCATTACGAGTATTGGCAGAAAATGAATTAATTAGGTGGGCGCTAAGTTCACTGTGCTATGGTAACTACGTATTTTATTAAAGAAGTTGAAATTTAATGCTGTAATTAGATGGTTTTTGTATTTCATTAACTTAATCGTAATATATATATATATATATGTTTTTTTTTATAAATCTGATTAAGGCGGTGGTTTACCCAGAAAATAATATCGAATTAAGTACTTAAATAAGCAATGAGACAATATGTTGCATAACTGAAATAAAAATCTAACATTTTTTTCCATTACACAGTTTTGATTTATGTAATAATTAAATAAGAGTTGTTATAATATTAAGTTTTATTTAGTAAATACCACTTTTAAATAGTGGTAGTTATTAATTAAAAATTTAATTTATAACAAATAAATATCACAACCGTTAGCAAAATATTTATTTAAAATACTTCGAGCACAAATCCGCGAATATACGGTGTTATGATATGTGTATAAGCGTCTGATGATTAGTAATTTATCTATTGAAAAATTCTATTGAGACTTGAAAAATAGTTAATAATAATGTGAAATTTATTGACAGCAAAATAGTATTCGGTTCCTGTGAATTATATTTAAACTAATACTAAATCAATTACTCTTTACGTCATTATTTTAATAAATACATAAGCAATTCACAATTTAATTTTAATACCTTTTAATATAATTTTATACAACCACGATGATACAACTAATTGATTATACTTGTAATAACGTCTTTATTGTTGAAATTAACGAAGAGCTTTTAACCTTCCCTTTTCAAGTGTGACCACGTTATGAATAAAAGAGTAACAGAACGATATTTTATTATGGAAGTAACAAACGTCAATTTAATATTTCAATAAAATTTCACCGGAATAACGTGTAAAGAATTTTTAGGAATTCAAAAGAATAACTAATGTGACTATCCTTTTAAATCACATAACGAATTCAGTGCAAGTAGCTATTGCCGTTAATCGGAAATAACAATTATATTTTATTATAAATCAGTTTCCGGTATGTGTATTATATCAATTCCATTATACGCATTCTAATAAAATATTTTTTTACCGCGTCTCCAATTAAATAATCGAAGCATGTTTTCAATCCGGTATGTCTGAAGAACTTTTTACGTGAATTAATAAATTAATCATGATACTAACCAAATTTATTATTTAGTTCATGATTCCATTTCCGTTTCCTCCTTACAATAATAAACGTTATTTAACTTTGGTCGGTTTTTATAACCGTGTTTAAAATTATTAATAGCCTAACTGTCCTTTCGGAAGTTGTTCTTCTACAAAGTTTCATTTTAAATTAAGTTAGAATCTAAATTTGGAAAATTATATAAGAACTCTAAAATAATTTGTTCCCACTGTCTACGTTCCTACAGTAAATTTAATGTTTTCCATATCAATTATGGTAAGGGTTTCAAGTATTTTCAAGTAAGATTTTTTTATAATTTTATTAAAGAAATAGATTTTTGTATGTAAATTTAGATAATTTATGGATGAGTCTGGAACAGATGGTTGACAACTTTTTCTACTGCACATTAGAATGGGAAGTCCTATATTATTTGGAATATCAGAAAAATCATACAGTTACATCTGAATTTTTAGAAAAATAACTTGATTTTTCTTAAAAATTGGCATATTTTTAAACGTTTTCTCATAGTTGCACTGCTAGTTTCATTATTTTACCACACCCCAGACAATCACCTCTGTGGAACACGCATTTGTGTGTTGCATACATGATTTCAAGTATCTATGAATGCTTGCGAGATATCAGTTTACTCTTGCTTTGTGCTGAAAGGCCGCAAGATATTTATGATCTAAGTTGGAATCGAAATATCAACACGTTTAATATAGGAGAATATTCACAACTTGCCTCATACGGTGAGTTTGACTACAATAGCTTAGAACTGTAATAAATACGAGTAATGAAGTAAAAATTTAGTTTTTTTATCAGGTACTTTTTTTATGAAATGTAAAATGTAAAGAATTATATGAAATATCAAATAATTCGAACATTTTACCAAAGATGTTAAAATCACCGTTTAATAAACTTTACATTAATAGTTACATAAATAATTCATTTTGATTAAAGTTGTTAACACTATGAAGGATCATTTCTTGACAGTGTTTCGGTTACAAAACTCGATACATCCTCAGAACAATCTATTATTAAGTATCTCTCCGCCTCCGTAGTGTAATGGTCAGCACGCTCGGCTACCGTTCTGGAGGTCCCGGGCTCGATTCCCAGGGGGGTCAAATAAATATTAGTGATTTTTTCACTGTAATATTTATTCAATATTACCCTGGACTGGTACCTGAAGCGGAGGGCTGATCACCTTTCCTTCATGTGTAAACGATCAAGATAACACTGCGTATATATGAAGCAGTGCCCTATACACCATTGGGGTACGGATAAGGGTTTTATTATTATTATTAATAATAAATACAATAAAAATATATTCTTTGAAGATTAAATATATCCTGGGTGGATCGAATTTGGGAGGGGAGTGAAAATAATTATGAATGATTTTTCGATCACAATACAATGCAGTGCCTTATGCACCATTTGGTTCGGATAAGGGTAAGAAAAAATACGATTTTCGAAAAATACTTCAATAAGGTTTTTCAAAAGATCATCTCACTATCACTTTTTCTTATTGCTGTGAAAGAGCGTTTTATTCCATCGGTTCTGCAATAGCAAAGACACGCTCGCTAAATTTTAAGCGCTGGTTGATATTTACACACATGTATATAAATATATATAAATATATACATATATACAATAGTACAATTATTCCAGTGTTGATTTTTATTTGATTTACGTAGTTGCATATGACGTGATATTTTGCTTTGTATGTTGTAAATTGTATTCTGCAATAATTCATAAATAATAATGCCAATAAGTATCCAGTCGATTTTGCCTAAATATTTTTTATATAAAATAAACAAATAAATTGGACTGCAAGCTTTATGTGTTCTCTCATTCGTGTATCTTTAATTGACGTCTTGTTATCAATGCATAAAATAAACGACTACGAAACCCAATATTTCAGTGCGGTTCTCACGGCGGAATTTAACACTACAGCCGAGTCTACACACCCGATTAACTGGATTGAACAAATATCAACACATACAATACAATGATTTACCAACATGTGGGCGCCGACTATCGCTGGCAAGTGTGCATATTCATCCTATGGGCGGATTCGCTTATAGGGCGCCGCCTTTATCGAAATAGGGATGGGTAATTATTTCTTAAATCTCAGTTTTACTTGATAAATACCACTATTTCTTAAAATGTAATAAGACACGTGTTTCGATGCATTGTGCATCGTTCTTAAACGTCACGCTTTTTATACCTGACCAAAATTTCATAAATCGAAAACTGAACTCAGAAATTGAAAGCTCTAAGCTAAGCTAAGAAAATCAAAGCTGTTGCATTTGCAAAAAGTTACAAGTCATGGATTAAAAATCGATTCATTTTTAATTTTACTTAAGTTTGACATGGTAAATACTACTATTTCTTAAAATATAATTTTCAAACGTGACGGAGCACGCATCGGAACACGTATCACATTAGATTGAAATAGTGGTATTAATCAAGTTAAACTTAAATTGCTAGTGGATACATATTACCACAAAGTGACTGCCAAATCAATTTATGAAAAAATGGATAATGATCGGTAATTTTTTTCACCACTTTTTGAAAATATTATTCTGTTTTCTAGCTTAATTTAGCTTCCGGCGGATGGCAAACTCAAAAGAGAAAATGTAATTATTATTTTACCAATTTTATGAAATCGTTTTAAATATTATTTAATAATATTTTTAAATATCTAATTTGAAGTATCAAAGGTTATGATATATTCACTGTAAGTTTTTTAAGGTATTATATTTTATTAAAGTTTTAAATAAATACTATACCGGTTAGAATTAGAAGATAATATAATATCTATTTTCCTTAATATTAAACTAACTACCTAACTTACCACCATGGGTAGGAAGAGAGAATAGAACTCAACACCTCTTCGCCAAAAATCTTCGCCTTTTCTACATCTTCATCTGTTGCATGAGATGCAAGAGGAGATCCTCATGCATCTTGTCGATCATCCGCCTCCTGACTTGACCTCTTTCAACTTATGAAATACTTGATCATGTCAAGTTTTCCTCGGTCTTTTTCTGCTACTATTTCCAACTACATTCGTCTTACAAATTTGTTTTACCGTTCTTTCCTCACTCATGCATTCTTTCCATTTATCACCATTCGAACATCTATCATAAACATTAAAGGTTTTTTTCTGTAGGATTTATTTACAAAACGTTATAGTACACTTAGGTCTCGTATAACACGATTATATGGTTCCACAAAAACCCGTGTTATACCAGGTTTGAAGTTCATACAAAATTAGGGTTTGCGTTCCAAAAAAAATTCATACAGTGTATATGAATACCTATGTACTTAATTATTTTTTAAATAACAAATATATTATTTAATTCATTTATTTTTCTGAAACCGTGTTGTAAATGGCGTGGACAATACATGTGTATACAAGAAATATGCCACAATTTATACATCCGTGTAATATAAAACCGTGTTATACGAGGCCCAATTTTACTTAAATGTTAGGTAAATACGTCCCTGTTTCTATTGAACTGAGATAGGTTAACGACATCAAAATTACACTCACAAGAATTTCATTCTTTCTCACCATGCTTGTTATTTAAATTAACATTTTTTGTCCGTGCCTTACCTACTGCGTCGTGTGTGGCTTTAATTTTAATACGGTTTCCGTTTTTTTAATTGAATGGCAACACAGTTTCACTGACTAAAAGGCTTACTGAATTAATTAATTTGCATTATATTGAAAGTCAAAATGT
This sequence comes from Brachycentrus maculatus, assembly GCF_059751285.1. Classification (NCBI taxonomy): domain Eukaryota; kingdom Metazoa; phylum Arthropoda; class Insecta; order Trichoptera; family Brachycentridae; genus Brachycentrus; species Brachycentrus maculatus. Next base: position 431,430 of record NW_028280915.1, read on the forward strand.
GTTCTCAGCAGCTTTTTGTACGTCGTTCTTTCGAGATTTTATTATTCTGTGATATTGTAGGACCATATTTCTTATGATGTCATGAGAATAAAATTTTCAATCTAAAACAATTTCGTATTCATTCCTTTTAAGCACCGCATGTGAACATGTAAGATTTATTCATTAAATACATTTACATATTGTATTATTTTTTAACAGATTGGGTGAAGGCCCCGGTTTTTGTATTTTAAACGATTTGGTTCAATCAAAATTAATTGACAAGTACACTATTGTATTTATCCTATCAAATTAAAGAATTCGTTTTATAACTATTCTTATTATTTACTTATAGATTTGGCGTTTGATTTGTAAAACTCCTTTTTAATTTATTTATCAAATATATAATTTAATAAATACATTTTTTTACAACTGTTTCGCCTTGTTCTGACATTTTCAAACAGTAGTTTAAAAATGTCATACAAGGCGAAACAATTGTCAAGAAAATTGTGTTTTTAATAATAAAATATTATTAAGAAGACTAAAAATCTGTTTGCTTTTAATATTAAAAATAAAAACTATTCTTATTTTCAATATTGTTGAAAAATAAAGTTATTGCTACTCGGTATTACAGAGGCGTGCATTCTATACTGGCAGAAAATCAGTGCCTATCTTGGATTACTCGCGTTCCATATAGACACGACCAGTATATACTATGCCTTATCCTTACCCAACCCTACTGTCTACCCTGATTTAAAACTCCGTGCACGCCACTGTCTGTATACAATTATATCGATCACAGTGAAGCGCCCTTGAATTGTACGAAAATAGTGCCAAATAAATTATTCAAAATTAGTTTTACTCCTGTGAGGAATTTAGATATGTTGCTGACAGTGGTGACAACAACATCCCGCAACCGTGTGAATATCCACGTAGTCTGGCAAGCGGTCTCTCCTTAAAAGCAGTCACTCCCTCAAAGCTCCTATTAACTCATATAACTAACTAACTAACTAACCATCGGTAGGCAGAGAGAAACGAACGCCACACCACTCTGTCTTTGCCAAACATTCTTCGCCTCTTCTACATTAATGCATCTCCTCATACATACCCGACGATTATTATGACTCCTGACCCGGCCGCTTTCAAGTATTTGACATACCTAAGCCCACAACAACTACATATCGCTCATTTGGTGCAACAATGGCGTAACTACACTTTAAAAAATATTACAGGAGATGTAGCGACAGAAATGGCGCCATTTTACTCAATTCTACAATGACACTCTCACCATCTCGCAGCATTTCACCACAAAATCAATTCTGTCAATGTTTTTCCTGATGTATCTCTTTCCGCACATTTTGACGTATTTAACTTGTTTTAAAAAAAAAGATTTGTCTGCCTCCGTAGTGTAATGGTCAGCACGCTCGGCTACCGTTCTGGAGGTGCCGAGTTCGATTCCCATGGGGGGTAAAATAAATATTAGTGATTTTTTCACTGCAATATTTATTCAAAATTACCATGGACTGGTACCTGAAGCGGAAGGCTGATCACCTTTCCTTCTTGTATAAACGTAACACTGCGTTTATATGATAGTGCCCTATGCACCATTTGGGTGCGGATAAGGGTTTTATATTATATATATAAAAAAAGTGTAATTACGTCATTGCTGCACCAAATGAGCGATATTTTCTTTCATATTTCATCTAAAAAAGATATTTAAAAAAATCAGAAACCAAATGTATTACGTACTTGTAAAATCTAAAATCCGATTTTCAGTTCCTCTTTCCAGAGCTTCCCTCGATAATTGACACAGATAGCTAGCTGGTTGTGTTTGCGAGCGATTCCTCTGAAAGGGACCTTTAATTTGATTGTGTACCATTTGAAGTGCACTCTCAACTTAAATGTGATTTGTGCGACGGCAGAGGGCCGTAATGTAGAAAGATGTACCCGCCGGTATCAAATTATCTACTGTGTGCATTACAATAACATTGACTCGTGCCGACTGACTATGACAAGAATGGCGAACCTATGGCGCGAGAGACGATTTTGAATGTCATGCGAATGAAGAGAAAAAAATACATGTGATTTTACAAAAAAAATCAAGTTTAGACTTACAGACGAAAGTACAACTAAAATTTATATTTAAAGCATTAACTTTGTGATTTTCCATTTTATAATTAAAAAATTACTGTTTTAAAATCATTAAAATTATTTTATTGTAACCTCATTATAATGTCTACCGGTTTCGAAGCTAACCGCTTCTTTTTTAAGACTGATTAATACTACTAAAACTTACTTTTAGTATTATTCAGTTTTGAAAAAGACATTATAATTTAGTTATAATAAAATTATATTGATTTTAAAACAAAGTTTTATTTTAATTAAAGAATGTACAACTGTTTATATTCTATTATAAGCTACCAGTTATGAACCCGATATAAAAAAGGGCATCTAGCATCCAACAACAAAAACCTCAATAAGAATGAATTTTTAAGGGTTCTATATTATTTGTCGTCTATTTTGTATTTGATTATTTTATTTTGCTATTTATAAATACTTTATACTTTTTTGGTGTATTAATGCTCTGTTTATATTAAAAATCTGACAAAGTTTTGATGCATTTTTATTTCTATGGCACGTGGCACGCGAATTATTATTATTTTGAAAAAAAAAATTGACATTCATGCTCAAAAAGGTTCGACATCCCTGGACTATGAGATTCTGCTTCGCGTCATGACTAATTTGATTTCGGCGCAAGAATGAACGCGATCTAATCATGTGATTGCACTGACTGTTGTATATTAAGCATGGAGATTTGGATGCAGTTGTTCATACGAGGGTATATTCAGAAGTCGCCGTACAAACATGTTCGCTTTACCAATTAGATACTAGTGGAAATATCATTTTACTATCCTACCTGTTCCCGCAACTCGTAATTACACTTTATTCATTCTCCTCTGGATATTTTTTTTAAGCATCGCACATTTAGAAACATTAAAAATAAAATTTATATATGACGCACTAACTTTGTGATTTTCCATTTTATAATTAAAATGTAACTTTGTTTTAAAATCACTATAAATATTTAGCTATAACTTTATAATGTATATCGGTTTCGAAGCCAGCTGCCAATCAACAAAAAAATAAAGCCACTCGAGATCTACCCAAGCTCCTTTGTATAACCGTCAAAATATTTTGAATTTTGTTTAGTAGATAGTGTTTTAGTATTAATCATAAACTTACATTATAATAATAATGTTAGTTTATTCTTCTTGCTGTCTTTATTCACGATCTCAGGGCTTTTGTCTGATAAAATGATAATAGAACTTACCAATCTCTGCTTTCTCATACGAACTCTTCATATTCCATATGAGACTATAACGAAAAAGATGAAAATCTAGCCTTCTTAAGAAAAGATCAAACAAAGCCAACTCACAAGTGGCTCAAGATTAAATTTATCTTTCTACAATAGTTGGAATACAAAAGACTCAAACACTTTTATAAAAACACGATATTAAAAGAAAAAATACTTTTCAATGTAGAGTTTCTTAGGCGACGATTTAATAATGTATAAAAGGAAGGAAAATTTAGATAGAAGGTTTTTTTTCTACCCCATATTAGATCCATACGACTGATTAATTTGTTTTATTTACCCTTAATACTTGTGTAATATTGGATAATTATCGACACCATAACACTATTAGACGTACACCCCTCAATTTTAGTTGCCAATAATGGTTCGAACACGTGCAGCCTAAGTGGAGAAAACACTAGTGCGGCTATTTTTAGGGAGAACATCGCAAAACACGTGGATACAAATGTGAATGCGAGTTCATGGCCACGTCTGAATGTTTCCTAATATTTGTTACTACTACTACTACTACTACTACTACCACCATCACGCTGTTTCTCCGCAGGGGTAGGCAGAGAGGATGTAACGCCACACTCTGTCCTAATATACACTCCTAGCTTCCTTCACATGAGTATATACATTTAGTCACACATGACCTCCGATTACGCAGACTTTTGATACCACCAGATTTTAATTTCCAATTGATCTAATCGTGCCAATTCTTTTTCGGCCATCTTCGTTCTGTTCTCCTACTCACATTCTCCATATGGACTATCTTAGTCATTCTCTCGCCATCCATTCGCTCCACATGTTCATACCAACTTGACCCGACGGCTTTCAAGTATTTGACATACCTGATCATGCTAAATTTACTTCGGTCTTTCTCTGCTCCTTTTTCCAACTACATTCGCTTCATAAATTTGTCTAAACGTTCTTTTCTTACTCATTCGTTCGACACATCCAATCCATCTGAAGACACCTTTCTTAATTTTATCGATAATGTTTATCTCAACCTTTCATTATTTCCTTATTTTACTATTCGAACATCTACCATACATAATTTTGCCGCACATTCGTCTGAGGGATCGTTATTCGACTGCATTCAGTCTACCTTCATCCTTTTTTTTCCCAACTCTATGCTTAGCTTCCATACATTAAGTTAATTAATATTATATAAACACTCCCTTAACATTCATCGTTTACGTTGTGTAATACCACTTTTATAAACACTTATTCTTGACTACCAGTTTTGGAAAATCATTAAAATGAAGTTATTACGATTTGACATTTGTATAAAAAGAAAAATTTGAAAGAGATATACAAAATATAAATAATATTCTTTGAAAATTATAATCAATTAAGGAAATTTTCTTAGAATTTCTTAATTTGAAGTTTTTTTTGTGAAAAAATTTAGTTAATTAAGCTGAATTATGGTGCGATTTGGGAGAGTTGAAATAAACGTATTTCTCAAAGATTTTTAATTTTTTTCTTTTTAACTTTATTTTTAGTAGGTTATTTGAATACAAAATTGAGGGTGTAAAGTTATTGGTTCGGAAAATGAGTGAACAACAAAAATTGGCAATTAATTAAAATTAATTGCTCAAATTTATTAACCGTCTCGAATACCGACATTTCTGAACTCCGTAATATTTTATAAAATTCCTACAGAATTTCTTAATTTGAAAGTGAAACATTTTTCCTAATTATTATTCAGAAATTTAAAAAATTCTCTCTTTTTTGGAATGTTGAAGAGATTGATTCATTATTTTATTAATTTTGTGCTTAAGTCTAATTTTTATAAGTCATTTCTTGATTTTTCACCATTGCTTATTTTCACCAAAAAAATATAGATACGCAAAAAATATTTCTTTTAATTATAGATAAATTTATAATAAATATACCAAAATAATTTAAACAATATTTTCGGTGAGTTCAATATGAAGAATATGGAATTCTAGGTATTTTTAGGGCTTAAATACTACTGCTGCTACTACAACCGTCATGCTGTTTTCCCGCAGAGGTAGGCAAAGAGGATGGAATGCCACACTCTTCTGTTCTGACATACACTCCTAGTTTACTCCACATTTTTACATCTAGTCATACAAACTATCGCCGTTACACATGTAAGTCTAAAAGTGCTTATAAACATAATTCAAACCGCTATCCGCCCCCGATGGTGCATAGGGCACTGTATCATATAAACGCAGTGTTATCTTGATCTTTAACACATGAAGGAAAAGTGATCAGCCCTCTGCTTCATGCATCAGTCCAGGGTACTATTGAATAATTATAAAACTGAAAAATAACTTGTATCCCCCCCTTGGGAATCGAACCCGGGACCTCTAGCATGGCAGCCGAGCGCGCTGACATTTATAAAATATATTACTAATAAACATATACTTACATATAAGTAGGGCTTTTTTTCATATAACGCGCTGGAACGGCGTTCCATCCCTTTTTTCATCGTTATATTTTTTTTTAATTTTCAAAAAAAATTCGATGAAGCAATGTTTGCGCTTACGTAATTACCATATATATTTATATATTTCATCAAAATGATAAAACATGGTATTGTTATGAATATTTAAATAATTTTCGATTTTTTTTTTCGAAAACATTTGACATGAAGTGAGTCCCGGGACCTTTTTTGTTTAGAAAATAAACCCTGCTTACATACATCGCTCACTCCTTTCAACAACGTCATATATAAAAAAAAACAGATTTTTCAGGAGATATTTTTTAAGTTTAAGAATATATTAAAATGTATTAAAAATAAGTATCAAGCCACTTATTGAACTTTTTACTGTGCAACAGATCTTTTTAGGTAAAACCTGAATTTTTTTCTCCATTTGAAAAATATTCAAAATATTTTTAAAAAGAATTCAAATATGCCTTTTCTTCAAAATGCAAAAACAACACTTTCTGCCCTGTAGCGGGTAAATATTAATTGAAAAATATGTCACTTTTGCCGTGATATTGTACATTTTCCGGGCATTCCGGAAACATGCACAACTGAAAATTGTCGATTTTTGAAAAGTGACGTTGTTGAAAGGAGTGAGCGACATGTAACAATATTTTATGATTAATATATATGTAGTGTAAAAGCGTCTTGACATACTTGAAACCAATATTTCTTCAATTACACCCGTGCACCCGTGTATTTCTTCCACCAATCTCTTTTAATTAACCTTACTCCTGTGGTTTCTTTGAAGTGCATATTTCTGTATGCTCGAGTGCGCCGTATTTGCATTCACATATGCCTGTCTTACCGGAGCAGACTGCACGCATGCTACACTCGGCACCTGCATTCACTGACCCAGCTGCATCCTATGTTTTTTTACATGTCCACATTGCACAAATAATGAGATGTTAACTTCGGTTGAAACTTAATGGTTATGTGAATGAAAAGATACGAGTTGCTAATTTTGTTTTATGTTTATTATAAATTTTTTTGTTCACTCTTCAATTCTTATGATTTTACGGTTCATGTATGATTTATAACTAACTAACTAACTTACCATCACGCCGCTTTCCGCAGGGGTAGGCAGAGAGAATCGAACGCCACACCACTCTATCTTTGCAAACGACTCCTGACCCGGCCGCTTTCAAGTATTTGACATACCTGATTGTGCCAAGTTTTCCACGGTCTTCCTCTGCTTCTTTTTCCAACTTCATTCGCCTCATAAATTTGTTAAACCGTTCTTTATTCAATCATACGTTTCACATATCCAAACCATCTCACACACTGTTGAGGTGTGTGTGCATAATTTACACATACCAAAAAAAAAACATATACGAATTGGTTTACAGACATCTCAGATCAGCTACATCTGCAATGGGCAAAGTTATCTTACCAGGTCGCAACCAGCAAACTCAATTTGATGAGCGTGCCTTTGCTGTTGTCGTGCCGATGGCGTGGAATGCTATTCCACCCGTAGTTAGAAAAAGGGAGTGTATTTTTTTTAAACATATATTTTTTTCTAAATCATTTCCATTATCTTCTTTTCCCCAATTGATTAAAAAAACACGGTTTAAAATTGTAATATTGTACCATGGATTACTTACGATACAAAATATATTGAAAGCTGTCCCACCGCATTCCCAAATCTGATACAGAAGCATCTTCTTGGCTTCCTGACAGATCTACTCTTACGAACTAATTTTCGAAATTTATTGAAAATGTGAAACAAAATAAAATTGTATCCCGATTATACTGTGAATTAAGACGTTAGAAAATAGTTAATTTTTCTATCAATATTAATTAATCTGCATTTTAAGACAATTGGAAATTTTCTTTTCACAATTTGTATAAAACAATTCTAGCCGTTTATAAAGCAAACGACAAATACATATTTGAATGATTTAAACTGACACTTTGTTTAGTTTGTACTTAGATTTGAATAATCTCTCTTATTTGCATTCATTAGCATTTAAATTAACATCTCTGCGTGATAATACATAAAGTTGTTAGTGAGTAGAGCCGAAGAAGAAAAAAACTGGTATACCTACAGAGTTTATTTATGTCGTTTCGGAAATTTTTAGTGAATACATTAAATTAATCACCATTAACGAATTCTTCACCCAAATCTGACTCGTAAGTTAAAATGATCATAAAAAATGGTTGAAGATATATGGGGTTAAACAAACGTCGAATGTCTCACTTCGGTTTATTTATCATTTGGACCGCGTTATGCAGAATCTATCCAATCCACAATTTTCGAAATTCACCTGATAAACAGCGTCAAATATCTCACTTCGGTATATTTTTCATTTGGGCCGTGTTATGCATAAACTATCCAATCCTATATCTTGACTCAGCTTAACTGCAGGGGTAGGCAGATAGAATAGAACCCCACCCCACTCTGTCATTGTAAAAATTTTTAGCCTCTTCCACATTCATGCATATCCTCATACAGTCCCGCCGATTATTATCACTCCTAACCCCTCATAGAAAAAGAAGAATATGAAAGTCTGAGCATTTACGGGGCTTACAACCGTCAAAGGCTGGTTTAAGTGATCACTTTACACACGTGTAACATTCACCAATTATACCCATGATTGTAAACCTCACTACTGAAATCCCCGGAACTTCTTAATATATTGAAAAAAGTCGAAATATAGTATTCAATTTCACTAGAGACATCTATGGTGAGATGAGAAAAGCTTTTTATTAAGCAGAAACATATTACACGTGTGTAAAGTGATCACTCAAACCAGTCTATGACGATCGTAAGCCTCGTAATTCCCAGACTTCCATATTCTGCATCAACTATGTTGAGGTGCCAAAAAAATAATGTAACATAGTGATAACAACATTTTGAGTGTGCCCAAATACTTGTTCACAAAATCTGGATTATCTCCAATTACAGGGGTTATTTTCATATTATTTTATGACATCTCATCAAAGATGAAAAAGAATATGGAAGTCTGGGCATATTCTTCTTCATCTTTGATGAGATGTGAAAAAATAATAACATAGTGATGTTATCATTTTTTTAATTCTGAAAAAAATTAAATGCAATTACCTCTGTTTGTGGGTTGGATGTTTTTTGTACAATATGGTCCATTTGTTGTACAGGTTCGCGTTTCCATTTGAACAGTTGTATTGTAATTCGTAAGGCAAAGTTCGGCAATTAACACCGCGTTATCATCTTTCGTACGTAACTCGAGCCGACAAAGGTGGCGGACATATATTTCCTGACTACAGAATGCATCTAGAGTTACCTGCATTAGCGGTGGTAAACGAAGGCAAGTGTTTTGTGTCCGACGAGCGAGTGCAACAGCGTGAGAATTAAATGCACTGTAGCACCTGCAGACCACAAATGCCTAGGTACTGTTGTTTACTGTCTTGCCGAGTTGGAATCGCCGGTGCAGGGTGGTCAATGTGACTTTAAATTAAACCATAGAACATAAATGAAAAGAATATGGAAGTCTGGGCATTTACAGGACCCACGTAAAATCACAGACTTCCATATTCTTCATATTATTTTTTGACATCTCAACATGGATCTGCTAAGTCTGGGCATTTCGTAGCTTACGACCGTCATAGGCTGGTTTAAATGATCACTTTACTTAGTGTAACATTCACCAATTCTATCCATGATGTCAATCACACTTATTAAATTCTTGGAAGTTCTACTAATATTAATCTAATATTAGTAGAACTTCCTATTAAATTATCTAATATTATACAATTTCATTTTAATTAAATTAAACACTTGAATAATCCACTGAATTGAGTTTTATTTTTATTTACGACTAGTTTCGAAAACGACAGTTGTTTTCATCTTCTGGTACAAATTAAAACCAATTTAATTTGTACCAGAAGATGAAAACAATTGTCGTTTTCGAAACTAGTCATAAATAAAAATAAAACTCAACTCAGTGGATTATTCAAGTGTTTAATTTAATTAAAATAATCATGTCATTCCACAAAGTTAATGCCGAATCAATAAATAATATACAATTTCATATTTATTTACGCTACTTTACAACAAAATATTCAGGAAATACGTAAATATTTCTTAGCTCACTCATTCTACATATTTTTTTCTTTCCAAATTTGCTTAACAAACCGAGTTTAAATCTGAGCTTTTATTCCAACCGCATTTTCCGACCTCTACAAGATCTCGAAGTTTTTCAGTATACATACAATATCTTTTTGTCCTATTTTCTTGATCTTTAAATTTCACATTTCCACAGAATTTTTTCCTTCATACTTCATTCTATTAAATACACACCCTTGTTACGAGAATAAATTACTGATTATCCTTAGTAAGTTAATATAACGTATATTATTTATAAATTTGTTTTTACATATTTCATTATATATGCATTCATTAATATATATATTTTTAAATTACAACGAATCCTATATAAGCGTAGCTTTTACGTGAGTAACACTGACACAAAGTTGGTTAAAATAATTTAAATTAGGAAAATAAATGGAAAACAATATCAATATGCAGTAAAATATCAGAAGAAAAAATGACTAAATAAAAAGCAGTTGAATAAAAATAAATACTTAAACATGAGTAAAGAAAAGCATTTTTCTACACGCTTTAACTTGTTCTTGGTGTAGGCCTCGTGGCCTGTTTTTAAGAAGGATAAGCTTCCAGCGATCTCGTTGGTGGTCCACCCCGGAGTCTTCTATCTTGGGATTGGCCGTGCAGTGAAATTTGGGGGGGAGTCTGGGTGGTTTTATTCTCCTCACATATGTCTTCTTCGTTGCCTTCCCCACCTTACGACGTCTTAGATCTCGCATATTTCTCTTAGCTTGGTATTGTATTCTGAAAACATGAAGTCGAAAAACGATTTTTTTATGATAATAAAAAATAAATACAAAAAAAAAAACAGTTAAATAATAGTAAGGACGTTACTAAAACTATGTTAATTCAATCAAATGTAAATATTTACCGTTCGGTTTGTAAAAATTTCTTTCTTATTTTTAAAGTATTTTTTTTATCTGAATAATATTACGTTCAAAATATTCACCTGAGTTATTCAATTCAGGAGTCGCTACACCGCGTTATGTGGCAAGAAGGCATTCTGTAAGCTACTATCTCCCCCTTTAGAAGCGCCCGTTTCTTTATACCTATCTGATCTGAAAGTTTCTGTATTACCGAGAATTTTCCATATGCATTAAAGGCGAGATCTTTCCAGGGCACGTACTTTTTGTCTCCCAAGAACTCGGATCGTGGTCTTCATTAGATAAGGGAATATAGATAGGCCTTTATGAATGCTTGGCCTTTTAGAGATTTGCAAATATGTGCGTAGCCCTATGTGTTGTAACAATGGTTATTGTGATACTCACTGGGCTAAACGTGTGTGGGCGAATGAAAATAAGCTACTCGTACCTACATTATATTGTATTACTATACATACATACATATTATTACGTGCAATACTTAGAGCTATTCGAGACCATCCAAATTATTTAATATTTGAAGGTGATGTTTATTTAAAATGATTCATTACAATTTGCAAATATTAACCAGGATTTTACCAGCAAACCTCATTTAATATTAAATCCGTTATTTGCTTACAAAAAATACTATCATAAATAAAAGTGTCTCCGCTAAAAAAAAGATTTTCTCAATCCAACATAGATGACTATTGTGAACTCATATATACTGTATGCCCTTGAGGTAGTATTTTACGAAAATGGCGCTTTATAAATGATCCAAAATTATTATTATTATTTGTGCTGTGTCATAAGATTGATCAATATATCTTCTTCTAACCCTTGTTCGCACCTAATGGTGCATAGGGCACTGCATTGTATTGACGCAGTGTTATCTTGATCATGACTAACATGAAGGCAAGACTATCACTCCTGCGCTTCAGGGACCAGTCCAGGGTAATATTAAATAAATATTAAAGTGTAAAATCACTAATATTTATTTTCACTCCCCCCTGGGAATCGAACCCAGGACCTGCAGCACGGTAGCTAAACACGGTAACCATTGCACTACTGAGCCGGACATCTACTGGTTATATCTAGTGGTTCCTAAAATTTGAGCAGTGTGGCTGTCGATCATGGGTAGAATGATAAATGTTACACGTGTGTAAAGTGATCACTTAACCAGTCTGTGACAGATTATAAGTCCTTAAATACCCAGACTTTTGCATTCTTCATCATCTATGTTAAGGTTGTTATTATTTGTGATAAAAACCATGATTTGTGAATAAAAATTTGGTCACACTTAAAATTTTGTAATACTATTTGCATACTCTGATTACTGTCACATTTTTTTCACCTATGATTAAATTGGAATCAATCAATGTGTTAATTTTGCACGTATGTATACATATAACATATTAATATCTGCATAAAATTACTTTTGAACTGAACTGCAGTTAGGTTGTAAAGGTTTTGTAAGGCTTGCGTGATATGAAAGTCCTTTCACAAAGTAATATACGGTTCCTTTGGCGGTTATCATGCATTCATATCACGGAGGATGAAAAATTCAATGGGGAATGCAGTCCGGCGCTATATCTTGTCAAAATGTGAAAAATATTCAATGGTGTTTTATTACAACAATGTATGTGAGATTTATTTAAAATATAAGAGGCTTAATATATTACACCCTTGACTTATGTTTCACGAAGGGATTATTATAAATCATGGGTTAAATTACTTCACGCCCGAAAAAAAACATTAAAATACGATTAATATCTTCATTATAAAAATAAATATACGGGTTTCATAAGATCACAATAACAAAATGGATTCTTTAGTTTTTGTTTTTGCAATTACATAAATATTTATATACTAGCATACCGGGTCTAGCGTTGTCGTGTCTCAGTCTGATTAAATGGAATAAACAGAAAAGAGACATTTCAACATTTAACAATCTTAATATTAGTTACGCTATTCTCTCCAATAAAGAGACTGAGCTCTTGTGCTTGGAGAAGGACTTTCACTCATTGCTTATTGTTTATGCTTATATGTGATATAATAGTTAATTTTTTTTTAAAAAAATTTGTAAATTTTTTTCTCTGTTTTTTTCGATTAACAGTATAAAAATTATTTAATTTATTTTTTAGAATTTCAGTTTCTTAATTTTTTTATATCTGTAGGAAGGTAAGGTTATTGAAATATTTAGTTCCCAAATATTTTAAGATCTGTTGGAATTTTTTGGTATTACATTTTGGTATTGTAAAGTCATTACAGTATTTCGAAGATGAACTGTTCTTAAGATTCAAATATTTATCACCCTTTAATAGTTGAATAATTGATGTTTTTTGAAAATGGTTTTGGGACATTTCTAACATTTTTATTTGCACAATGCTTGAGGGTATATAATATTTTAGCAGCTGTCAAGAAATACACAGTGAACCATGAGCAATATTTAGTTGCATGTGTTGATTTTACATTCAACAAATGACGCTACCATTGCGGTCAAAGAAGCTCTTTTAAAAAAAACACCTGTCGCAGATATATGGAAAACATGTGCGTATTCAAATGCAACGTTGTTTAAAATTTTCAATGCTATCGGTGAAATTATTTATGAGTTTGAACATTATATAAATTGGTATTTACCATATATGGTAGGTTTAAATATATATTTAATTAACATAAATGTTGAGTATTTTAAATAAATACTTGAATGTGGTCATGTCAGGAGTCGTAATAATCAGCTGGTATGATTGAGGGAAGAAATATAGAAGATCACGAAACGTCATGAGATCATTCTCATGACGTTTTATGATCTTCCACATACTCGTATGATCAATCATACGAGTATATATAAGATCATGAAACTTCCAAATTTGAGTAGTATGGTTGTAAATCATGGATAGAATGGCGAATGTTACACGTGTGTAAAGGTCACTTAACGAGCCTAAGATAGCCTATGATTACTAAACCAGTCTATGACTGGTCATAAGCCCTGTAAATACCCAGACTTCCATATTATTCTTCACCTATGTTGAGATGTCAAAAATGTAACATATGGAAGTGGGTAAAATGTTTTCAAAAATAGAGAGTTGCGGAGTTTTGTTTTCTCTGCCTACCCTTGAGGGAAGCAGCGTGATGGTTGGTTAGTTAGTTAGTCGTGGGCTGTAGTCCGTTCGGAATTAGTAGTAAAACTCCCCATTGTATCGTAAAAATATCACATAAAACTAAAAAATCGTTTAGTAAAACGTACTTCCATAAAGTGTTCCACAGAGGGTTTCTGTTAAATTTCCTTTATAGGTCAATAAATAATTAAATAGCCTTATTGCTGAACCAGTGTGGGCTGGAATTTTTATTTTCTTTTGTGTATAATACGCGCTTGTTCCGTAGTATTGGAGTGTAGAAGCTCCATTCAATAAAGTAGGCGATCTTTTCAATGTGGTCGGAGCTGTGAAGATAATTTTATATCGACCGGTCGATGTAAATAATATAAAACTTCAGGTGGTCCCGTCCGTCTTGGGCTGTGTACGTATAATACTCTTACGTTATGGCTTGGAAACCCAATACTTATTGGTCAACCATCTCGTAAGTTCTGTGTCCCTGATCTTAGCTTTAAACTAGATCGTTTTTCAATCAACTTATGGGAACAACAATATAATTATAATAAAAGCTTTTCTTGAATGTTTTCCGATAATTTGTAGCACATTTTATAACCTTTTTAAAATTAATTAACTTTGTTTCGACCACTTATTTATTAATACAATTTAACCTACCGGTTCCCACAAGAACCTTGTCATCATCAGGGTTTATTTAACACTTTAAATTTATTAAAACAATAAAATACTCTCACCAAATACAAATACATTTAGGATTTTTTACGGAGTCTGTGGATGTTTTTGGTGAGAGTATTTTAATGTTTTTAATGTTTTAGAATTAAATAAACCCTGTTGATGACAAGGTTCTTGTCGAAACCGATAGGTAAAATTGTATCAATAAACAAGTGGTCAAAATAATGTAAATTAATTTTATAAGAAATAAAAGCTAATAAGATAGATGTTCGAATGGTGAAATAAGTAAAAAAAATTCAAGGCTGATAATCGTTATGTATAAAATTAAGAAAGGTATGTTGAGATTGTTTGGACATGTGGAACGAATGAGCGTGGAAATAACAGTAAAAAAATATATGGCGAATGTAATTAGAAATAGTACGAGAGGAAGACCGAGGAAAATTTCGAATGATGAAGAATTTTAAATAATTAAAAGCGGACAGGTCAGGTGTAGGAATAATTGCCGGGCATGTATAAGGAAATGCGTGAATGTAGAAGAGGTGAAGAATGTCAGCAAATACAAAGTGGTGTGGCGTTATATTCTCTCTGCCTACCCCTACGGAGAAGCGACGTGAGGGTTAGTTAGTTACTTAGAGTAGTATCTAACAATTCAGAACTAGCACTATTGGAAATATAAGATAATGCTTATCTCAGCCTTGTATTAATTCCTTTATTACCATTCGAACATCTATCATACGTCGTTTTGTCGCACACACATTCGCCTTTTTTTAAAAAATTAGTCTGGTTATAACGACAAGTATAATCTATAATGTAACAAGTGTTTCGATTCAACGATACAAATTCATGTCGAATGCATCAAAACACGTGTCACAATAAAATGTAATAAGAAGTGATGTTTATCAATTAAATGTTAAAATCTTAATATGCTTAAAAACGCAAAATTGACAGCGGTCCAACGCCCCTCATTTCTAAATTATCCTTATTAATTTGAACTTACCAAACTTTCTTTATAAATGTGTTGCTTTTATTAATATGTATGTAGATTATTACAAACAATCAATTTCATTCAAATAGGTGTATTCGCGATACCAGCGTACAAAATTCATTTAAAATTGCCATGTGGGATGAAAATAAAAATATTTCCAAATAACCGCAGAGCTGACAATGTACCTTCACCGCAATGTAACAAGAGCGAGAATGGAAAAATCACGTCATGTTTTCCATGGAAATGATAAATTGATACAAAACAACCACGAATTCATGTTTTTCAAAGAGACATATCATTGCAATATACTGTATACAGGCTATTTAGTACTTTCTTAATATAAATGTATTTATTGTAATAAATTTAAAACGTGGGTTATCGGGCAGGCAAAACGCAGAACGGGGGCAGCTGGAGGCGTTTGAGATGTGGTGCAGTTTGAAGAGACTAGCGGCGGATAAAGAAGGGTGAAGACGACTGTCCATGAAATAAGAAAATCAATCATCACAAAGATTGTAACATACGAAGGAGATTTTTCAAATAATTTTTATAACATTTAGTACCTATACATAGCAGTTTTTGTGTGATTTACAGTATTGGTCCGAAAAAATTTTTTCGGACCTCTGAAAACTCCCGGAATCGTCTAAAGTTTAAATTAAATTATATTGTAAAATAAACATTAAAGTCAAACACTGATTTTTAGAGTCTACAAATGTAAGTGTAGATGTAAGTGGATAAGAAGAAGAGATAATTTTAATACATAATACATAAATTAAAATGGAGTTCTACAATTTAAACGCTAAATATATTAATAAAGTCTAAATAATTGTTATTTTTAGAAATGGGATTCTGCTGGTTTAGTAACAAGGTCTCGTTAAAAGAAGATCCGAAATGTTAACAGAATATTATTTTAGTGTGTTATATTTCCTGTTTTTTTTCCACGGCAAATTTTATCACAGAGGAATTTAATTAATTTTGTCGCATAGTGGATACAATAAAAGTATTTGTATTACGTGCTGAAATTGTTTTGATATTTATTTTTACAATTTGCCTTTTTAGGCAATAATGCGAATGAAGCAAACAGTAGTATCGCGGGTATTTACCGACTTTAAATATATGTATGTTTAAAGAATGTTTTAGCAACCGAGTTAATTGTGTTTTTCCATTCCACGTGGTTTTTTCAAGTTTTGCTTCCGGTTTTCAGGTATATTCGACATCGCATGTCTGTAGCCAATGTATTCAGAATGCTTTAATAAAACAACGTTCCCAGACAAATTGCCTTGTTGGAATGTGTTTTATGGTCAGTGCCGTCAGTAATAATAATTGATTAAATTATGAAAAAATATTTTATAATATTTTTTACTAACTTTTAATTAAACTAATACCTTAGTATTCTAAAATTACTTTCAGAAGTGGACTTTTGATCACACCTGGGAGTTCATTGCCCTTTTATTTAAGAGTGTACTTTAATGAAGCTACTAAAAATATTTTTGATATTTTTAGTAACATTAATTAAACTGAAATCTAAATATTCTCTTATTATTTTTTAACATCTCATCAAAGATGATGAAGAATATAGAAGTCTGGGCATTTACGGGGCTGACGACCGTCATAGGCTGGTTTAAGTGATCACTTTACACACGTGTAACATTCACCAATTCTACCCATTATTGACAACCACACTACTCAAATTCTTGGAAGTTCTATATATATGAACCAATTTTGAAACATTATTCTTGAATCACTAGAACTTGACTAGAGACATCTATTGGTGAGATGAAAAGAAGCTTTTCAATGAACAAAAACTCTTTTATTAGTATGTGAGGTCCGAATCCTGGAGTATAATCACACACGAGAAACACCAGAAAATATCATTTTCATTTTTATTATTTAAACTTATAATTTGACCAGATAATTTCATCTTTGATGAGATGTCATAAAATAATTTTAAAAATAATCCTGTAATTGGAGATAATCCAGATTTTCTCGATAAGTATTTGGACACACTCAAAATGTTGTAACCAAATATTCTGTAATCACTTTCAGTAGTGGTCCTATTGATTAAGAGTTGATTGCCTTTTTATTTAAAGGTGTACCATAATGAAGCTACTAAAAATATTTTTAGTAACTTTTAATTCAACTAAAATCTAAATTCTCTTAAATTACCTTTGTCGTATTGATCACGCCTGAGAGTTCATTGCCTTTTCTATTTAAGGATACATTTCAATAAAGATACCTAACTCTTTACCTTTTTGTTTCTTTTGCCTTTCCATATATTCTTCTTTTTACAATTACACCGGATTTCGATGGCTTTTTCAATTCTGAAAGAAAACTGTTTGTTGTTAAGTGACAAGTTCCCTATATTTATCAATTTTAAACGATAAATAATAGAACTGTGTAAAATTAAACAACTTTGTTTTAACCACTTTTTTATTATTAGTACACTTTAACCTACCGGTTTCGACAAGAACCTTGTCATCATCAGGGTTCATTAAATTCTAAAACATTAAAAATAAAAAATAAAAATAAAAACTTCATTCATAATAATAAAAAAGTGGTTAAAAATAAGTTGTTTAATTTTATATACTTAGTTCATAAAATGTGTCACAAAGTATCTGCTAAAAACATTCAAGAAATGATAAATAATAGTTTCATTAATTTATTTGACAGGCATTTAGTGAAAATATATTTGTGTTACTGTGTGACAATTTAAAAAAAGAATAAGTGGTATTTACCAAGTGAAACTTGAATAAAAATTGGGAAAATAATAGCTTTTTGAACGAGATGAAATCATCAGTGAAGTTTTATAGCGTAACAATTTGATTTGATTTATTTCTTATGTCGTTAAAAAATTGACATCTTTGAATCACTTGTCAAGTTTTAAATAACGATATGATGTTTCCAAAAATGTTAATTTATGTAAATGACGAATGAAATGTTTTATTTATTATATTATAATATTGATATTGTCATGAAATTAACTATCGGCGCTGAAAATTGAAAAATAATTATCGTTTACACTCTCATATTCCAAATGTGCTGAGATATTGCAATAAATATCAATCGTTAGTCATTAATAATAAAATATTAATTAATTTTTCAGTTTCATAAATCATTTCAATTCAAAATATGTATATTGATTATATCTTAAAATTTCAATTCACTATTATTTTTTCATTAATTGATTCGGCAGTCATTTTGCCAGAGCACTCTTTTTTTAAATATAAATTTCGCTTAGTAAATACTACTATTTTATTAAATCTGTTGTGATACGTGTTTTGATGCATTCTGCATCATTTTCAACAGTTTGAATATTTTTAAATTTTTGTTTTGGTTTTAATTATAAATTGCTTTCTGACAATTTCAAATGCATACACATATAATATTTACAATAAGGCTTCTCAAATATACTTAACTAAAATACAGATTGAATATAATTTCTGTCGTTTTTATTTTCGACTCATTTTTATTTATTTTAATAATTATTCAATTAATGTCTATAATTTTATAACTTTCATACGTTTTTCAGTTATATTTATGATGTATATTGGTTTATGTGTACCGTTAATAGATAAAATATGTAAAAAATGTAAATCATACAAATAATAATTACATAATAGTATAAATATGTAGTTATTTCACGACTTTATCACTTTATTTATCATTTGACTTGAAACATAATATAAAATTTTACATTTTCCTTCCTAATGACCATATTTCATAAACTTTTTCAGATTTATCTTCAGCGTTTTTAAAATCCTTGTCTACTTCAGGTATATTAACCTGCAGACCAATGACAATATTTCACGAAGTTCGGTCGTGAGGAAACTAGCAATTTTCATGTATTTACTCAAATTTCACATGGTATTTATAAACTTTAAAACTAGTATAAATTTTCAGTTGATATCAAAATGATAAAAGTTTTAAGCCAAAACGTTATTAAAATATATGGTTACTACTACCGAAAATACCCTGAATTCATAGGAAGCCAAATTACTAGGAAGGAAAATTCTAATCTAAATTTTCAACAAATATATTAAATAAATTAATTAATTAATGAATTCACTAATTATATCCTAATTGTGTTAAAATATCAATGAAAAAAATACTAGATTAAATCTCACAAGCGGTTAATTATCAAGATTTTTATGGATATATTACACTAACCAAGCATTTCAGTTTTGTACTGATTTTTTTGTGAAACTAAATTTTAAATAATAAAACCACTTATACAATATATTTAAGTCAGTGACCGGGATTGATGTTACCGAGATCATCAAACTGATAAACGTCATCCGATATCACCAGTCTGAAGATGTCGGTAATGACGAAACCCGTCTCTGACCGAATGGAAAAAAACGAAAAAAAAAATTGTTAATGTTTTATTTTACAAACAATTTTTTTAATTAAATATAGGGAAAATGGTAAATATTGCACAATGTAATAAATAATCATTTAAACCAGCTAATGACAAATCAGAATTACAGCAAATGCTCTGAATTTATTTTTTCTTTTAAAATATCAATAAAAATATTTATCCAAGTTTTATTTACAAGTGAACATATTTATTTATTTATAAACAATAAAGTAAATATGGTAGCTGACGCTAATGTTGTAGTGTAACATAAGATTTCAAGTCATTACACAACAGACTCAACATCAAAGTAACAATTTGGAATGCTTTTGTCTACATGAAGATTGACCTGTCGATGTCGGTTCACAAAGAATTTGCTTTATTTTCTGTCTGTGGCGAGTTATTTATAAATGTGGACTTCTTGAAAGGAAGCTAAATTAGCTACATTTGAGTAACGGTGCTTTTGAGATACTATTGTTTGTCAACACGGCAAAAAGAAACAATGAAATATAAATGGTTTACATTATTTCATTCCCAATATAAATTTGACTAAGTAAATACCACGTTTTAATCTAATCAATTGTGACACCTGTTTTGATGCATCCTTTATCATCATCAAATTATCTTAACTTAGTCTAAATTTTAGAGTTATGCCTTTGGGACGTTGAAGGACAAGGAAAGGATAGAAGTTGTTTTAGATGTGGTATTTATTAAGTAAATTTAAATAATAATAAATGATAGATATTACTGCAATATGACTGCCGAATCAATAGTTGAAATTAAACAATTTCGTTGATATTTTAATTATTATTAGTTTTAATGGTATGCAATCACATTCTTCAACAAATTAACTTCCTGAATTTTAAATGACTGGTCCAAAAATACTTTTTTTTAAAAATATTTTTGACCTTAGTGCTGTTTACGAAGTAACATCTAGAATGATCACAAATTTTAATTAAAACATTGGTTTTCTACATGAGTCTTACAGATTTATTTATTCTTTATAACTCGTTGTTATTATGGTTCATTAAATATTATTTTTGATCAGTCGATTATTCCCATAATTATTAAGTTTTGTTTAAAAAAATATCTAGGTGCTATAATAGCCAACCCTCACTGTCGGTTGGTAACTGATTAAAAAGCGGGCAAAAACAACTCCAAGCTGTCCTGTTCCTAAAACAAAATATATTGTTACTAACAAACTAACAGTATATGAGAACAATACATATAATTAGAGATGAGTTTTTGTTTTTGTTGTGTATGGCAATTGACAATCAGCCAGAAATTATTATTTTTATATAAAAATATATGTTTGCTTTTTCGTTTGCCAGTTTAAAGACTCATTGAACATCCGTCATACTTTAGATACCTAGATCCTGTGCGCACAGCTGTTATTATTATGGGACAGGAT
Source organism: Brachycentrus maculatus (assembly GCF_059751285.1). Taxonomy (NCBI): domain Eukaryota; kingdom Metazoa; phylum Arthropoda; class Insecta; order Trichoptera; family Brachycentridae; genus Brachycentrus; species Brachycentrus maculatus. The sequence goes on from NW_028280915.1 coordinate 452,692, forward strand.
TTAGGTTTGGACCACAGTTGTATGAAATTATCTTAGCAGTTTTAGTTTCAAGTTTTTTTTTACTTTTAAAATATCATAAATATATTTTAAAATTCCAAATAATTTTATGCTTTTTAAAAATCAGCTCAAGGCCACTGTTTCAAATAAGAATTTTCTGTACAAACGATCTATCCTTCCATTTTACAGAAACTTTATTGTGTCGTAATTATAAATTACAAAGTAAAAACATTAATTAGCAAAGTTATTTTATTGTACCGTATTAACGTAAATGGAGTACTACCACGAAGCAAAAAAGAGAAATGTTTTAAATTAAAACGTATTTTATATAGTGCCTGAATAATGAAAGTTCGTACAGTTGAAATAATATTTCTTTAAAGTTCATGTTGCAGAACCATATTTTTTTTGCGCACGATATAATTTTAAATATATTTATTCAAAATACATATATTTTAAAGCTTCAGATCAATACTTTGACTTTTTCAAAAAACTAGAAAAATGATTATAAACGAGAATATTTAAGAATATATTTTTTCAAAGAAAATATGAGAAGTTTTATACTCATTTAAAATTTATATTCATTTCATTATATTTATTTCCAATGGATTCGCACTATTTAGCAATAGGTTATCAAACTTTTATAAGCTCGATAATAGTGCAAGCGTGCTAAAAGTCCGTTCTATGCCTATGCGACTAATTTGACAAGGCAATCTGAAGCTCTACCTCATTCCAATACTGTTGTATGGAAGTTAAGCAAGGAGTTACCTGAATGCAGTCAAAATGCTATCGTTCAGACAAATGTGCGGCTAAATGATGTACGATAGATGTTCAAATGGTGAAATAAGTAAAGAACGCAAAGCTGAGATAAGCACTATCGATAAAATTAAGAAATTTATTTTTAGATAGTTTAGACACGTGGAACAAATGAGTTAGGAAAAAACGGTAAAACAAATTGATGAAGCGGATGTAATTTGAAAAAGGACTAGAGGAAGACGGAGAAAAATTTGGCACGATCAGGTATGTCAAATACTTGAAAGCGGTCAGGTCAGGAGTCAAAATAATTGGAGGGAATGTATGAGTAGATGCATGAATGTGGAAGAGGTGAATAATGTTTTCAAAGACAGAGTGGTGTGACGGTCTATTCTCTCTCTGCCTACTCCTGCGTGAAAGCGGCGTGATGGTTATTTAGTTAGTTAATATTATTAGTTAGTTAATTTGTTAATATAAATTGACATTGATTCTGGAATACCGTGAGAATTATTATTTCAAGCTAAGCAAGCTTTCTAAGCTCCTTGAGAGATAAGCCTGTTTGTGTAAGCTGCTATCCGTGTGCGTATCCAAAGAATGAATTGTTTTATTTATTTATACCTCACGGCCCTAAATCATACGCAGGTACCCCCGACCCTTGTCGCCGCGCGTTATTTATGCGTTCCGATCATATTTGTTTATTTAACGGCCCACAAAAGCTATCTGATTTTTGCGTTTGTTTACAAGAATAATAATAAATCTGTCAAACATCCAATGATTTTGTTTCGTACGAGGGTTTTGAACCCAGGGGCTGTCAAACGGTTTAATCGTCAAATGTTTAATCTACTACAACAATTACCATCACGCCGTTTCTCCGCAGGGGTCGTCAGAGAGGATGGACGCCTCACTTTTGTCCTGGCAAACACTCCTAGCTTCCTTCACATCCATACATCTCGTCACACATGCCTTCCTATTACGTAGACTTTTGATACCACCAGATTTTAGGTTTTGATTGATCTAGTCGTGTCTTTTTTTGGCCTCCTTTGGTTCTCCCGTTCACATTTGCCAAATATACATTTTTAGACATTATCTCGTTATACATTTACTCCACGTGACCATACCACCTTGTAAAACATTACTTAATATTTTCAATTAACTTTAAATTATTTACAAGATAAGCAACCCTTCGATCAGCAACAGCTAAAGGCACTTCTTCATCTTTGATGAGATGTCAAAAATAAGCTAAAGGCACACTATCGGAACGTAAAAGTTGCCCCAATACGAATGGGGCAACGTTGAGGTTCCAATTGTATAGAACGTGGAACAATTTACCCTCAAATCTAAGATTTATCTAGAAATCTGCCAAATTTCGATCTAAACATAGTTACCAGATTAAAATCAAGATTTATATTTTTACTTTTACCCGTAGACATTGACTGTATTACGTAACGATCTACATATAATATATTTATATGTAAATATCAAATTGTGAGAATGGAAAACCAAAAAAAAAACAAAAAATGTGAATTTTAAAGCGCCCTTGAGGTGATTTCTCATGAAAAATATGATTTATTAATTGGCTACATTTATTAAGAATATAAATCGATCAAAAAATATCGAATATTATCCCAATCGGGTAACCAAAAAAGTAACAGTTATACGTTAGTCACATCTGTACATTATAACACCAGATTTATACATCGAGGTAAACAATGAAAACAGATTATAGTTTGTAGTTAATTCGTAAATGAAAATTTATTTGTAGACTTTCAAAGCTTTATTCAATCTTCCCTTTTTTTTCAAAAACCACATATTATGTCATGTCAAATTTTCATTAAAGCACAATTAAGACGCAAGTTCCCAAAGCATAAATCTATCAGTATCTGCCACCCAAGAGTCGATATAAAGAAAATTTATGGCTTTATTCATTTCTGTTTTTTAAACCACCCAAGTGTTCTTCAAAAGGGGTTAAGAGCGATAATAAATCCGTATCCACTTGATGTTGAACTCTTTTGATCCTTATTTTTTTGCATTTATATTTTCATTTTTTTTCCTTTGATATATTGTCATCTGAATATGAAGTGTTATATAATTAATATTATGCGTCTTGGGGTCGTTCTAAAGGAAAGTTAAGTTTGGTAAACATTTGGTAGTTTGGTAAACATTTTTAATTATTTTTAAAATTTGTAATAAAAAGTAAAACCTTTTACAGCTCTTGTACTATTTTAAGTGCTTTAATTATTATAACTAATTAACTTATACTATAGTAAGACTTACCTTTGCCTCATTTGAAAAATTATATTTAAAAAAATCCGTAATAAATAAAAATATATGATCATGCTCTAATATTAATCGCTTCACTCTTCTCTAGAGGGAACAAATTCCATTCCTCGACATAATGCATCATTCTTCAGTAATTCCTGCACTGCTCAAGCTGCCAGACTATGCAATTAACTACATCCTTACTTGAAAAATCCACCTTCTCTGATAACCTTCAAGAAATGTCTGAAACATTACAATATATCCTTAGAACACTAATTGTTCATCATATCGTCACTTCATTGGTTCCTCTCTCTTGATTGTTACTAAAACTTTGCTATTTCATTAATTACACTATCATAAATTTACAATACATTAATTATTTAATTATTTAAAATGAACTCTTCCATTTATGTATTTTTGTTCACTTACATGTAAAACGCTGTTTAAGGTACAAACCACGACTATTAGAATACATTTATAAGTCTGTTGATTTTGCGATTCTTTTGATGATTTTGCTGCATAGCTATTAGCCTGGCATTTTATATTTATAGTCTGCATAGTATATTTATTCAATATATATCTAAATATTTTATAAATAAGTTCAAATATGTATAAAAATTGTAATAATAACATTTTGTGAAAAAAATCTTTCGCTACGTGAATAATATCTACTCCGAAATTCATGAATGATTATTCGATTCAAAAACATTTTTGGCAACTTTAAATTGCATTGGGTATCTAGTAACTCAATGTTTTTTACGGCTATCAGAGTAAAACTGTGCAAATATTTAAAAAATGAATTAATTTAATTTTATGTTTTGTAAATCACAAAACTTACTTTGTTTCAAACGGAATTTGTGGATTCAGTATTATTTTGAAAGGCAAATTAAGTTTATCGTATTTGAACAGCTAGAAGGTACATGTAGTTAAATCGCAGCGTATCCTCGCTCGAAGCAATGTGAAATTTATTTTAACCTATATATTTTATTTACTTACCCTATAGAATTTTGGAGGCTCGCATTAATAATTATCTTATTATCATATGGGTGTTATTTATCAATTTTGATCAATCTTCTTACCCTTATCCACACTCAAAAGTGACACTGCATCGTACTGACGCAGTGTTATCTCGATCGTTTTTTAAACGAAGCCAAGATGATCAATCTTGCGCTTCAGGGACCAGTTTGGGAAAAATATTTAATAAATTATTACTTATTATATATTTTCACCCCCTCTAGGAATCACGGCAGCTTAACGCAATAACCACTAGACTATGGAGGCAGAATAAAACTCTATTGATAATACATTTAGAACATATAATTGAAAGCCACTAATTCACTAATTAACACATGACACTAATAATTACAATCCCCGATATAACACTCGTTACAACTATGTGTATATTTTTTACACATTTATTTTATTTGACCAATGGCCGGGTTTTTTTTATAGTTGTTATTTTTACAAACTACATATGTAGTTGTTATTTTATTATATAAAATGCAGTTCCACCAAGAAATGTCAGTAAAAAACATAAAACTAAACGTTGTTTGCTTCCTCGTCTAAAATAGTTTATCACCTGAATTTTTCATTATACTCTAGAGAATCTTTGCCCTTAAATCTGATAAAGAGTTACTTCGCATTTTCAATTGGATCGACTCATTCCACAATACTCTTTTGTCCCATTTATGTCATTCGAGTGTCCCGCCCGGAGAAAGGTCCCGATTTCGGACACATCATCCCGTTTTGTTAATGTTGGTCCACCCCCATATTATGGTCTGTACCCTTGTTTGCTCTCCCCATGTCCAACTTTTTGAGTAACTTAAGCCTTTCCAGTATGTGGTGGCTGTTTCGTTAATTAAATATTTAAAGCCCCCTTTGTTTGAAGTATGTTACAGGAATGCCTGACGCCCATCGTCATGGCGCTTTGATGTTTTTTATCTGTCGGATTCAGAACTACTACTGCTCTTTTGAAGTGATATACTTACGTGTACTTGGTAGATTCACTTTACATCTTTGCGGTTTGGTAAATATTTAATGACAACAAAAATGTTCCGGTTCATCTCTCTCTGTAAATACCGAAATTCTTTGTAGACATTATTATAAATACTCCATTTGAATGAAAATATTAAGGGTGGATTTTAGGGGAATAAATTGACGGTATTTTTTATTTATTCATTAAACTTATACAGTATAAAAGTACATTGGCGGACTTATTCCTACGTGGGAAAACAACATTTTTTACCTTATGTCTCTGTAAAGTTCATCAGGGATGATACATATTTCATATGATAAAGATATTTAACATAAGTCAAACCATAGTTTAGTTGCTTGGACAAAAAAGGAATGACGGAAGAGTGAAGCAATAATAAAAGATACATAATAAAAGATAAAGTTTTATTTTTTGACATCTCATCAAATATGAAGAATAATATAGAAGTCTGGGCATTTACGGGGCTGACGACCGTCATAGGCTGGTTTAATAATTATAATTGGATATAATCCAGATTTGTGAACAAGTCTTTTGACACACTCAAAATGTTGTAAAGATAAAGTAAATTATAAAAATATTAGGCGCCTTTTTGACAATATTCTTAAAACTAGCGCTTTATAAATAAGCCATTTGGTACTTTTAGTCAAATACATCATGATCAAAAATATAATCGTGATACTGTGGTGCATAGGAGTTGTGAAGAATAATATGAAATACAGAGAGAGATTGTAGGTTTATGCGATGGTTAAATCGAAGCTATTTTATATTAAAGCAAGAATGTGATGTAAGATAAATTTTTGACACTCCAGGTTATCAATAATCTTGATTACTCTCAAAACATTTTGATTTATTAATTTACTATAAATCTAAGATTTTAAGAAAGTTGAATAGGTAAATAAATTTTGGACGTTTTCGATCTCCCCTTTGTCATTTTGAGGGGTGATTTTTAACGTTAAAATTACAAAGCACCCAATCATTCATTTGCTTTCACTTCAGTTGGATCCTATCGGATTAAACACGAAAGCTCACAAGATATTCGTCGAATGCTGCCGGGGTAATCAATCCTCTATTCCGTTAGCGTTTACCGTTCATGTTTGCTTGCGTTCGACATTCTATTTATTTTACGTCATTCGATACGTTAGTACCGAGGCCATACTACTTGAGCGTAATTAATCTCTCTAACACTTCGCGGCTGAATCGATTTTTCTATAACATGATATGAGAACGGTCGTGACTTGAAGAGAATCATTCATGGGTCGAGAGTCGGGACTAACAAATTAGTGGATTATTTCTGGTGAAGTGGAGAGACGGCTTTATCATTTTACCATTGTCTAGTTTTGCTAACTACGGATGTAAATATGCGTGTCGTTCATTTGTTTTACACTGTGACGCATGTGGGAGGAATTATTTTCATGATCTTGTGTACCTATCTATAACAAGCGAAGATGTTGATGATTTATCAAATTGTTTCATCCAATCACGCTTGAATGTTTGTAGGTAATTTGATTACATACAATACAAATCACAAGAAAGTACGACCTAACAAAATACACAAATCAACATTAATACACTAATATGAAAACGAACATCAATCCACGACTTCGAAAACACAGAAACATCTCAAACAAAAACATATATATGTACCTCGTTTGGTCATAAGAACTTTACATAGTATGCATAAACGTGTTGTTTCATTTCATTACTTCATTTCAAAATCATTTCATCTCCTTTTCCCCAATCTTCACAGTGAAGCGCCCTTGAGGCACTTACGAAAAATAGCACTAAATAAATTATATAAAATTTAGTATCATTTATTCAGTCCACTTAATCTTCCTATTAGTTTGATAATACCCTAACGAGGCGAAACAATAATTGTCTCAGAATATTTATTTTTATGTTTAAAAAAAAAACTTTTAGTGGACTCAAATCTGTGTTTGATTTTAATATTTTTTATAAACTGATACGGCAGTCGCTTTGTGGTTATATCAATACATTTTTTATTCAAGTTTTACTTGGTAAATACCACTATTTAAAAAAAAATATTATGACACGTCTATGCATTCTGCATCATTTAAAACACCGTATGCTGCTTGAAAATTATACAGAATGCATCGAAATACATATCACAATAGATTTTATATAATAGTGGTAAATACCAAGTAAAACTTAAATTGAATAATAATAATAATAAAACCCTTATCCGCACCCCAATGGTGCATAGGGCACTGCGTCATATAAACGCAGTGTTATCTTGATCGTTTACACATGAAGGAAAGGTGATCAGCCCTCCGCTTCAGGTACCAGTCCAGGGTAATATTGAATAAATATGACAGTGAAAAAATCACTTATATTTATTTTACCCCCCTTGGGAATCGAACCCGGGACCTCCAGAACGGTAGCCGAGCGTGCTGACCATTACACTACGGAGGCGGATAAATTTAATAAAAGCATTTTTATTTTCAGTACAAATAATGGCGTTAACAAGCCAATTTTATATGATCTTATTACCTGCATATAAACTCATAAGTAACCAGTATACAGCTGAGACTAAGTACACAAACGGACGCATATTACCTGTGTTAAATTTTATTACAATATTTTGTATTTTTTTATGTTGGGCGTAATAAAAAGTAAACACCTTTTCGGTCTCTGATCCTGCTGTTTAATTGTTCCAGTAACATAATTCTACCATTTCTCTCTCGGAATGTGAGCGGTGGACGCTACATTAGTTTTAATGTAGTATGGGACTGTATTTGGAAGGAAAACTGCCGCGAGGTTTTATGACATCTATTCAAAAACTGTTATAACACCTACGAGTTTTTTTTTACCAGCATGCATATTTAAGCTTTGTAGCCGTACTTTTTACAGCTTTCAAAACTTTGCTCGTGGCGCATTTTATTCTCTAATTAATTCTAATGACAAATTTTTACGGCGGTTTTGTTTTGGGACATGAAATATGTACTGCGAAAAATACTATGATGTGATAATCACAATAGTAAGAGTATTTTTTTTTATCTAACAAACTAAATGGTCATCACGCCGCTCCCCCGCAGAGGTAGGCGGGGAGAGTAGAATACGACACCAATCAGTGTTTGTGAACATTCTTCGCCTCTTCCACATTCATGCATCTCTTTGTAGATACCCGAAGATTATTTCGACTTAATTTTATCGATAAATAATGCAAAACACATATGGTTAATTATAAATGCATAACGTTTATTTGGGTAGTATGTTTTACAGGGATTGAAACCGTTTGCTTGTTAAATTATATAAAAGCTAAATAAACTATTTAGTTGTTGTTTTATTCATATATAAAGTTTAAACTAATATGGGTCACGGCTTGGATTTCAAAAGTTACATTTTAATAACACTCGCTACGAAAATATTTCTCAATACATTTCAATATCGTAAATCTTGTTAGCTTCCAAATATTCACTTATGACATATCTGTTTGTATTCAAATTCTCCCTTTATCGCATTCCTCTCCGCGTTTGTTTTTCTTCACTCTCCGTTATTTATTACAAATGTCAGGTAATAAAACGAAGAAACCAATTAACGGGTTGAGTTTTAGGTAATTGAATATATAAGTTTTTGATAGCAGTCGGTCCCAACTCTCAACCCTTTAGAGCAAGACCCGTTTAGCTTCGGCTAACTCGCTACAAAGGTGGAATGCCGATTATCTCTTCAATTCTCGTTTACGTGTTCATTAAGGAAATCTGAAATATTTCGGGTCTTTGGCAATTAAATCGGCTATTGTCGAGGGATTGGACAAATCAATTAGAGCGGATGATACGGTATCCAGACGGAAGTAAAGGTGCACAGCTTTGACCCGCACACACCGCACAGACCAATGACAGTTTACAATTTCACATAAATTTTACCAGATGGCGTTTTAAACTTGCATGTGAAACATTCTTGACGTAAGGAATACATAGATATTCCTAAAATGAAAATAAAACAAAAAATGTATTCAGAACTGAACTTTTGTACTGAAGAAATGTACTTTTATATAGTATATCATTTCAGTTCAAAAAAACACACTTGTTCAAATATACTCGTATATGTAGCCACATATAAAGTGTTATTAATATCAATATTTTTTATTGGTATCTCAACAGGGGTGAAGAAGAATATGGAAGTATGAGAATTTACATGACTTACGACCTATCGTAGGATGGTTTAAGTGACAATTTTATACAAGTGTATAGTAAAGAGTTATACACGTGTTCAGGACCTGCAAACTACTGAAAGGTACTGCGAACCGTAGTACAAAGTTCCTTTCGCCTTACAACACTCTGTATGTGATTATTTTTGGGATTTGAATTTTTTATTGAAATTTCACTTTGTAATACCACATTTTTTAAACCTATTTTAATGAGTATTTCAAAGCATTCAGTATCATTTTCAAGCACCGTTTGATTCTGACTGTATTGAAACACGTGTCACATTTTTTTATTATTTAAAAGTGGTATTTAGCAACTAAGCAAGTAAAATAAAAAGGTATTACCGTAATGTGACTAACTCTTGAAAAAATGTGTGTTTTGGTAAATATATATTATTTATAAGTTACTTTTGTGCATTTATTTATAGTAATAAAAATAAACAAATAAAATACGTATTTAGTAAGTAAAAGTGTACAATAATTGGTACTTAAGAGTGCTTGACCGTTTTTAACTAGTGTGTTTAAAGGTAATATTTTCGTGGGTTCAAACTATTTAAATCGTCTGGAATTTTCCCCATGGTGCTATTAACATAATTATGTAATTTAATGCGCATATTAACGCCTTTAGTACCCACGAGAAAGCATACTTCACTAAAATATTTTTATGTCATTTAGAATTTTTTCGTTTTCAACACCGATGAGCACACTAACTGGCAGCCATTATTAAAAAAATAAGCCTACATACAAGTTTTAGTGCACGATCTAGTGAAAATACAAACATTTATTAATATTGCATTGCATTAGTGAATTAAGTTACATTGCATATCTCGTACGTAATTGTTAAACTTGAGTCTTATACATATATTATGTAATAGTAATAGAATGGTGTTCAATAGAGATCTGCATAAGCATAATACCCGTTCTCATAATATATATTTAGTGAAATTAACCAAATTTATTATTAATTCTCTTAACAATATTGCTCACACACAGTTTTACATTTTGCATCCTCATCTTTTAAATACAATCCCTGATAAATATAGGTCATCCAATTTTTTTTTAAATAAATGAATTTTGCAATTAAGGGGTCGTCTTTATATGACAGGTTTGCTTTTCTTCGTTATACTATATTTATCCATAATATTTATGCTTATACTTTTATTTCATATATAATAGAAGTTAATTGTGAATATGTCTACGTACATGTCGTTTTAAAAGTTTTCATTACTTCAAATCGTAAGCTTCGTTGAGGTGATTTATCATTAAATTATCATGAATTTTATTAATATAATTTATTTATTAACCATCACGCCGCTTCCCGGTAGGGGTAGGCAAAGAGAATACAGTACCATACTGCTATATCTTTGAAAACATTATTCGCAACCTCCTACATTTATGCATCTCCTCATTTATCTCAAATAAATTTATGAATAAATATTTACGATATGAAAGCTTATTAAAAAGTCCAACAAAATACTTAATTACTGCAATTAATTAATTTTTCTGTAGTCCGATGTGATGGATAAAGTACTATATCTAATTTTTGTAACCATTATTGAAAGTGGGGGTCCTACAGACGCCTAACTGTCAAAACCTAGAAATGACCTCACCCACTCCGGTAACATTGAAATTCTGATACACTTTTGCATACCTATATAATAAAATAACGGTTGGTTTTATTCAACTTTAATTTTATTCATTATATTCAGTATAACTGTTTTTCAACCCAATGTATGATAAATGTTTGAAAAAAGTTCACATACATTATAACCGCACCACACCTGACTGCGAGCGGTTTTAAACTTTGAACGAGTAAAAAGGAAGAAAAATCAATAGTGCGTAACACAGAGAACATGAATACACTTTAACCCTTTATGAATTTCTGCGACACCATATGACGTGTGAGGAACGGTTATATTATGTATTGTAATTATTTGAATTAATTTTACTAATTGGATTATACAGCATTTAAAAGGTAAAACGTTAAGGATTCGCGTGTATAGGACGCACATTAAATATTTAAAATAAATATAATATTTTCTTTTAAATACGTTTGGAATACAAGTAACTACCTACCCTACAACAATTAAAAAAAGTTTGTATAAAGAAGAAATAAATTGTAAAATAGGCTCTCGCCTCCATCTCGATATATTTTTTTTCGCCTTAATTTGAGTAAAAAAATCTACGTTCCGTCTGGAAAATAAAGTGCTACCTACCTAAAAAAATAATAAAAATAAATAATTTTTGTCCAAAAAGATTGTGATTATTTAAACATGAAAAAGTATAGAAATAACTCATACTTTTCTGTCATTTTAATGTTTGGGTTCTCATTATTTTTATTTTTTTTTTAAGATTTTTTCCAATACATATTTTTATCGAGTATTGATTTTCTGTAAGTAGGATAATATAATAATTTCCCTTTTTTTCGGAAAAATTCAAAGCCTTTATTTTTTATCCCTTATAAATATCCAAAGCGGGAGGGTAAAATATTTAACGAAAATTTATTTGAAAAACTAATTAGAAATCCGTAAAACGTTGGTAAATGAATATGAATATAAAAATTAAATATTTTCAGAAAACAATTACAAAATAACGCACATTTTTCACATCACCCGTTGTAGTCCATACAGTGATTTTCACGATACAAAGCGTATTGGATTATCCGTTTTCCGATTGATCCAATCCCGTTAAATCGAGTGTCTGTGTATTTGTGAGCGAAGTTGACATCTCTACTAATTCTAATTCTCCGTCTCGCATCTTACCATGTGATTAAATATACATTTTGTATAGAGATAACATTAGTGAACAGTTATTCACGTTAAATCCTTTAGATACGCATTAGAGGCTCTGGCAACCTCGCGACGAGTAACTGAACTGCGTAGATATATGTAGGTATATAGGTACGTAATATTATCTTGTACATATATGTAATATATATGTATAAAAATTAATGTATGTATGTTTGTATGCATGTGTATCGTCATACCAAGTTTTCTCGCTCTTCGTCTTTACCAATTTCCAACTGCATTCTTTTTTTTAAATTTCAACATAGATGAAGAGGAATATGGAAGTCTGGGCATTTAAAGGTCTTACGACCAAACTTTCATATTATTCTTCATCCATGTTGGGATTTCAAAAAAGGATGTAAAAATAACTCTTAATTGGAGATAATCCAGATTTGTGTATAAGTATTTGGACACACTCAAAGTGTTGTATTTCCAATTACATTCGCCCCATTTTTTTACCGTTTTTTCCTCACTCATTCGTTCCATATGCCTAAATCATATCAATAAACCATTCCTAATTTACTTATTTCAACCTTGCATTCATTCCTTATTTAACTATTTGAAAATCTATCAAACATCGTTTTGGCGCGCATTTGTCTGAGAGATTACATCATTCCACCTTTCTTTTGCCTACTCCATGCTTCACTTCCATTAATTTTTGTACCAGGACTCCATTGGTTTGCTCCATAGTTTGCTTTCGCTGTTTGGCTTTCATTTGATATAACTGTTTCAATGTATTCACCATTAATATAATATTCAATTACGTATTTTAAAAGCATTGTTAACTTTTTTGTATGGTAATATAACGCTTATCATTCATATTTTGCTTTGTGTAAAACCATTTTAAGTAGTATAATACAAAGAGAACGATGAATGATAAGCAGAGTGTGACAATATATCATTTCAATAAATTTATTGTTCTCCTATTATACTTCTCACGTATTTTTAAGCATTTATTTTGAATGGCTGCACAAGTACATGCAGTTAGAAACCGCTATCTTACGAGTATGCGTGTGAGAACATTCAAATTTTAGTCCATGGGTTTAATACTACCCTCCGAATAACGGATACTCTACCACATAATGATTTCACTCCGATGGTTGTTGGGACCGTGACAAGTTTCTTACTTAGTACTCCCTCGAGTCCTTTTCCCCGGACCCCAACAAACTACAGAGTCTTGTGGTCACCCCTTCCTCTGATTCTACACAGGGCCTTCATGTCTCCTGTCCAGGCTTTCGCTGTCCGAGTTTTGCTGAATAAAGGAGACCCAATAAATACAAATCGATTTTATCATATACGCTTAGAAAATAAAACATTTCCTATCTAGGCTTAACCTATTCAAAAAGTGCCTAACGACATAAAAAGCTTATTTGGTACTTTTATTCGGTGTTTGTTTATCCTTACTTTCTATTTGAACAAATTCAACCTAACCTTTCAGATACTTACCAACTTACCTTCATAATACACATTCTGTGTATACTTACTTATTTGTTTTCCAATCAGTTAAAGATATTGATAAAATAAAACAGAGTAACTGGATAAAAGAAAAAAAACTAATAGCGGGTATGTGTAAGGAGATTCATGAATGTGGAAAATGTGAAGAATGTTTGCAAAGACAGAGTGGTTTGGCGTTCTATTCTCTCTGTCTACCCTTACGGGAAAAAAAAGTTATGGTTAGTTAATATTTTATAAAAAAGAATGATGATCTATCCTACTAAAATCATCATAAGTGAATCTAACCCTTATTTTTTTATTTAAATTTTACTTTGTAAATACCATGGTATTTGCTTAGTAAAATTTTAATTGAATATAGGAAATATTGTTGCAAGGTGACTTCAGAATTAATTCACGAAAATATTTTTTTATATTATGGTATAAACATATGAAAATCAAAATATAGACCTCACGTATTCATGAAAAACATTATAATGGTTACGGTACGTAAGAGGATACTGTATGATATACCATGATACTTAGAATATTTAAAGCTTTTAATATTAAGTCTTTAAATAAATAAACTGCTGAAACTTATATTATAGATATTAAGCACTATTAGACGAGACCAATCATTTTCGTATCCGCTCACCTTAGATTAATTCTACCCGTTCAGAAATGTACTCGGTCAATAAGAATATTACTCAATGCAGGGTTTTATATCTATATTGGCAAGGCAAACTGATTCACGAGTAAAAAGGTAAATTGTATAAAGTTGTACAAATATTTTGACTTGAAGATTTGATTGAATCATTTATGTGTGTGGTTGAAACTTTGCAGTGTATCGTGTATTCCCATAGACGAAGTGAATGCACAAAGCTCGTGGATTACTCTACGGAGTTCAATATACAAAGTGTTGCTCCGTTATACGAGATACCTCCAAAGTCAATTGTATGACCTGCCAAGGCGATCACAAATGCTATAAATTATTCACAGCTGATCTGCGTTCATCCAGCGAACAAAGAACTCAGATGATAGGTGAAAATGTTAGCATGAACGATGATTTGCTCGGGAGATTGTAAATTTCTGTATACATTTTACGAAGAATGGTCTATCAAAGAGTTCGTCATAAAATCTTTTGTGTGAACATAAGGGACGTAAACATTTTATGCCCTTAAAACAAATATCAAAAAAGAAATTTTATTAATATAATAAAGTTATGGACACTAAAGAAAGCTGTATAATATTATTATTCTGGATGAAAGTCAGAGATCTATTTATTGATTAAACGAACTTCATGGCTTTGGGAATAAATACAAATAAAATCTAATTTTACATAAAATGATATTGAATGAAACTCAATGTATTAAATATTTGTTGATATACTCGTATTTTGAGTGATCTCAAATTATTGATCACGAATTCTGGATGTTCTTTACCAATGATTATAAAATTAAGTCTTATTTTCATATATTTTTTGAATATAATTTATTGAATATTTATTAAGAAAGAAAGAAAATTAAGAAAGGTGTGTTGAGATGGTTTGGACATGTGGAGCGTATGAGCGAAGAAAGAACGGTTAAACAAATTTATGGAGCGAATGTAGTAGGAAAAAGAAGCAGAGGACGACCGAGGAAAACTTGGCACAATCAGGTATGTCAAATACTTGAAAGCGGCCGGGTCAGGAGTCGTAATAATCGTCGGGTATGTATGAGGAGATGCATGAATGTAGAAGAGGCAAAGAATGTTTGCAAAGACAGAGTGATGTGGCGTTCGATTCTCTCTGCCTACCCCTGCGGGGAAGCGGCGTGATGGTTAGTTAGTTAGTTAATATTTATTAAAAATATATGAATGTACCCAATTTTTTTTTCATTACAAATTATAGTTTTTTTTCTATTAAAAAAAGGAATAACGCGCAAAGCGTCTATTTTAAATGCTTGTAGGATAGTAGGGAAGGAAGGTAAATGTGAAAAATACATCACAAACATCCAGACCAATTGAAAATAAATATTTCTCGAATTTATTTTGCAATCGGCGGAAATCGAACCGCGACGCCAGTTTACCCGACTACGCCACGGCGCCTGTCTAACTAAGAAGTTATTTATATAAAGATTTTTTCTTCTAGAAGTTAGATAATAATGATCTTTTCAATTTAAGCATAAATAAAACATCCCAAAAATTCGAGTAGGTACTGTGGTTGTCATTCATGGGTAGAATAGTAAATGTTATGCAGTGTATAAAGTGATCACTTAAACCAGCTGTGAGTTCCATTTTTATCATCTTTATTTGAGATATAAATAAAATATCTTGATATTATTATCGCATTGTACGGCCAACCCCATGGTAGACGACTCCCGGGCAGACCACCAAAGAGATGGGCCGATAGCTGGGAATCGACGTCGCAGGAGGCTAATCCCTCTTAAAAACAGGCCGTAAGGCCTACAATAAGAAGAAGAAGAAGAAGAAGAAGATATTATAATAACTTATCTGCTTTCATCCTCAAAGCATCAGAAAGCATAAACTACACTTTGTTTCAAGATTGCAAAATACGGATTTATTCTTCGTTGTTATTTGAGATTCTAGGTAGGGAACAATAATTATATAAGTATCTATCGACGTGAGAAGAGATCGCATTACCTTTGCTAATATTGCTCCTTCGGTCACGAATGGTGTCGAGAGTCGGGGAAGGAGAAATGAAAGCTGTTTACAGGCTGATATCTTGTTATTACCCAAAGTGAACTGAACTGATCCAATTTCAAAACAATGCTTGATTGCTCCGGGCCTTACACCTTCTTATTGTTAGGTAGGGTTAGTTCGCTAAGTAAGCCGAGCAGTAATATTGTATTGGGAGTAAGCTTTTATATATTAATTTTTTTTTTTTTAAATGTTAATAATATTAGTCTATAACCACTCACCGAGATTTTTATGTCTACCGGTTTCGAGACGGACCCGTCTCTTCGTCAGGACAATTACTAACACAGCATGCAAACAATACCACCCTTCACCACCAGAGCACCATTTACACACTCAAAACTACGCAAAATGTCTAACACATGCGATTTTTGGTCGACCCGAAGACCAACATGCACTAAAGTTTCAACACAGACATGCGTACGAGCCGAGGTTAAACATGCAATCAAATTGCATGCAATTTGCCTGTGTTGAAAACTTTAGTGCATGTTGGTCCTCGGGTCGACCAAAAAGGGTGGTATTATTTGCACGCTATGTTAGTGATTGTCCTGATGAAGAGACGTGTACGTCTCGAAACCGGTAGATATAAAAACCTCGGTGAGTGGTTTTATACTAATATTTTTAAACATTTTTGTTAAAAAATAAATAAGTAAAAATGTCTAACCACAAAGTAAATGCTTTAAATATTAATAATATTGAGAATATTTTATATATTATTGAACTCCAGAAGGAATTCAATGTCGTGGGTTTTGAAATAGGTGAATGTAGATCTAGGCGTAAAATAGTATTGAATGAAGAAATTTCGGAGTAGGTTGATGACAGTTTATGATGATAGTCTACAATTGACCTGATGACGAAATGGTTATTGTGAAACTGATATTCATAAAGTACTGTTTTTTAATGGTATAACATAATGTGAATATAATACAAAAAAAAACATGAATGATAAGGAGAGTGTCAAGTTTGTTAGTTAGTTAAACCATACCTCCAGTTCTTATTTGCGGCGGGTACGTATGAGGAGATGCATGAACGTGGAAGAGGCGAAGAATGTTTGCAAAGACAGAGTGGTGTGGCGTTCTATTCTCTCTGCCTACCCCTGCGGAGAAGCGGCGTGATGGTTAGTTAGTTAGTTAGTTGTATCTCCAGGCTTTTCTGTCAGCTGCATTCAGTCTACTTTCATCTTTAATTTGCCAACTCCACGCTTCGCTTACATACATTAGGAGTACTTGGTTGGTACTTAATGGAATCAGACGAAGACCGAGGAAAACTCGACATGATCAAGTACTTCAAATACTCAGAAGAGGTCAGGTTGTTAGTCGAAATAATCGGCGGGTATGTACATATGAGGAGATGTACGAACGTGGAAGACGCGAAGATAGTGTGCAAAGAAAGACATATTTGTGTGGCGTTCTATTCTCTCTTTATATCCCGTCGAGAGGCGGCTTGATGGTGAGTTAGTTAGTCTGTGGCCAACACAGCTATATCATAATTGGTCGTACATAATAAAGGACTAGAAAATATATATTCATATTAATCCATCATACTAGCATATGTTTTTTTGAAAGTGTATCTATAATACATCAAAAAACGACTCTAATAAAATTGAGTAAAGTGTCCATAGTAATTAGTCGTCTACAAAGAATGACAAAATGATTATCTAATATTGTCACTTGACAGAGTGTTATGGCATTCTATTCTCTCTGCCTACTCCCGCGGGAAGCGGCGTGATGGTTAGTAAGTTAGTAAGTTTAGAGTTTAAACACTGCCTTTGAGTTTTTAATTTGTGCTTTTTGTATAATGATAGCTATTTTTAACAGCATCCCTTCATAACGCAGTCACCGCACGCCCCTGGTTTTTATAACACGCTATCTTCTTTCATCTGCATCAATTTTCTCGTTCGACGACATTCCAATTTGTCCTCTATTAAATACTAAGCAAGATAGATGCGCCGCCATCGATTGGTTCACCCAAGATTAAACCTGTTAAGCTAGAAATATCTTGATTAATACCGACTTTTTTCATGCGATTACGATATTTGATACGTACACTCAGAGAAAAAACGCTCAAGTTATTCTAAATCTTGACCTATTAATGGTTATGGAATGAATCAGGTATAGTGAGCCAAAAATAAACCAGACATTATATTTTATGTAGTGGACGAACAGGTCTCGTGTGTCGTCATTTTACTCGTATATTATGCTACACGGGACAGTGTTTAAATTCTAATCATAGGGGATTCATTTCAAAATGGAAATGATTCTGATAGTTATTCAGAAGCACATACTACGCTAAGGTTTATGAATTTCGGATGAATTGCACCTGATTGCACTAAGAAATATGCTTGCACCTGTGAATTTCTCGACTGCACACAATATTCGCTCTTTCGTTATAAACGACATACGTGTTCTAAGCTTGTTGCTTGCTTATATTATTACAACACGTTACCAAAACTAATTAATTTTAAATCATTATTTTAACCACCTATAAAATGAGAACAATATTTCGTCATTCTTGAAATTATTTCCATATGAATGCATTAATTCTATCGCAAGATATAAGGGATAAATGTACTCCTACTAATACTACTACTAATACTACTACCATACTACACCGTTTCTCTTTCAGGGTAGTTGGAGAGGATAGAACGCCGCACCATAATTAAAAAAAAATACATTTATATTAATAAAATTTTTGAGTGTGTCCAAATACTTATTCACAAATCTGGGTTTTCTCCATTTTGGAAATATTTTTTTTTACATTTTTTGACATCTCAACATAGATGAAGAAGAATATGGAAGTCTGGGTATTGACAGGGCTTACGACCTATCTACATGTGGGATAGATGTGTAATTAATCTCAAGACGCTACACATATGAGTTCACATGAGCCATCTATGTTGGATTGAGAAAGTTTTTATTTAGCAGAGACCTTTTTAGATGTATGCAAGATCTTAACCCCGGATTATTTTTACATACTGGAAAACACTTAAAAACATGATTTTAAATTTTATGCAGTTCATAAATGTTTGCAAACACAGAGTGGTGGGCCGTTTAATTCTCTCTGCCTACCCCTGTAGAGAAGCAGCGTGATGGTTAGTTAGTTAATTAGTTATGCATATTTTGTATATTAAAAGCATCGTTAACTTTGTGTTATGGTAATATGACACTCTCCTTATCATTTATTAAAGTGGTAAATTACTTATGCTAGTGATTATTTGACCAGTTATTTTTATGTTTATATTTTTGTCCGCCTCCGTAGTGTAATGGTCAGCACGCTCGGCTACCGTTCTAGAGGTCCCGGGTTCGATTCCCAAGAGGGGTAAAATAAATATAAGTGATTTTTTCACTGTAATATTTATTCAATACTACCCTGGACTGGTACCTGAAGCGGAGGGCTGATCACCTTTCCTTCATATGTAAACGATCAAGATAACACTGCGTTTATATGACGCAGTGCCCTATGCACCATTGGGGTGCGGATAAGGGTTTTATTATTATATTATTATTATTTTTATAACATTTTTGAGTGTGTCCAAATATTTTAAAATGCTTATATAGATACGCCGCGCAACGAACTACTACAATTACTCTCCTTTAAAGAAACCACTTCATCATTCTAGAATCAACGTGGCGCGTAATTTTCCTGGAAATTTTTGGATCGTATGTTATCGCCAGACACCTTTACGACATTTTCTCGATATCTCATTCCGAGGGCTTTTGCCATGACGTGATCTGTATTGTGAAACTTATCTCCCGTTGAAAATGCGTTTAGTTTGATGTCTTACCCCTATAATAGGTGGCAATATAAAACGTTGAAAAAATATACACTTAACATACTTACAGGAAATAGATACTCACTAATAATAATAATAATTACAATAAAACCCTTATCCGCACCCCAATGGTGCATAGGGCACTGTGTCATATTAACGCAGTGTTTTCTTGATCGTTTTATGCATTTTACCAGGGTAATATTGAATAAATATGACAGTGAAAAAATCACTTATATTTATTTTACCCCCCTTGGGAATCTAACCCGGGACCTCCAGAACGGTAGCCGAGCGTGCTGACCATTACACTACGGAGGCAGACAAATAAAATAGTAAAAAAATAATAATAGTATCAGAAAAATACCTGCCTTTTCTTAATTTTTACATGTAATGAATAAGAGGAAATGGGTAATTTTAAAAAAGCCAAGATAAAAAGTTATGTAGACAATTAAGAACATATTAGTTAAAGATTCGGATGTAAGATAAGAAGATTCAAATCTGAGCGTTTCAGCTCTTACGACCTGGCATTTGGATGGCTTAAGTGATCACTTAATACACTTGTGTAACGTTCACTATCCAACCCCATTAATAAACATCCATATTGATATCTAGAAAGATCTATATAACTAACTAACTAACTAACCATCATGCCGCTTCCCCGCAGGGGTAGGCAGAGAGAATAGAGCGCCACGCCACTCTGTCCTTGCAAACATTCTTCGCCTCTTCCACGTTCATGCATCTCCTCATACATACCCGCCGATTGTTACGACTCCTAATCTGACCACTTTCAAGATCTATATAAAAATGAATTATTGATGGATTCCTTTCGTACGTTGGTTATAATTTTGATGAATGTAGAATAAAGGTATATATTAAATATTAAAATCAAACATTGATTTTTATGTCCACTAAATTTTATTTTATTATTACCAATACATAAAGATATTTTTTTGGCTATTTTTGCCCTGTTATGGAATTTTCTAACTACTATGAAGATTAAATGGACTGAGGGTCCTTCTTTAGCCATATAATTCTAGGTATTTAAGTAATAGTCATAACATGTTCAATTATAATTTATGGAAGAAAGCAATAGTTAAAAGTAAGAGTTAAAATTAATAGAAAATAATTTGCTTATTTATTTTATTTCGGGAATTTTACAGCTTTACATTTCAAAAAATGTACATTATCAATAATAAAGCCAATTAAACAATTCCACATTTATGTTATAATTAGTTGAACATTAACAGAGAAAGAGAAGAGAGGATGGGTGTGTGAGGATGGAAGTAAAAGGGTAAGGGTATGGTATAAAATGGAATATGCAGGAAGGAAAAGGAGAGGAGAAGAATTAATGAGAGTGGTTAAAGGATTTTTTCTTCGTAGTAACAAGATTATACACACATATATATACATACACATACGTACACATATACATACATATTCATAAACATATATATATATTTTTTTTATTTAATGTTAAATACAATTAAGACTTTCATCTGATTTCGTATTATAACGATGAATTTTAGTATTTTTTATTCTTGTTATTTTTTATTTTATTTAAGTATTTTTTTTCTCTTCATAATACATAGATACATTCAAATATACATATTCATTTCATATATACATTTATTATACTATTTAAGTATATCTTCAAAATAATAATATACATGTACATATATTACATTATTGCAAGATGCTTTATTTTATTTCATTTCGTTACGATTAAGACAATCATTTAAACATGTGCGGAAGTTGAAAAGTAGCGATTACCATAATACATCAATAACATTTTATCTGGCAATAACGCAAGATGAATTTTATTGTCCGAAAACATAGAGCAACCGTCATCCCAGCTCCGCACAGTTTATGCAAATGTCCGATTAATGCCCAAGTGTATTGCCCATAATCGGACATCTTTGATTTTAAATCGACAATAAATTTAACTTTTCGACTCTGTTCGGGTGACACAATCTTTTCAATTACATCTGCGGGTGACTCAAAATTGAAAAAAAAGTCGACGCTGGTTAGATCTTAGATAACGTCAATTAAATCCGAGTTTAAATGAAGCGCGATAATTTATCGTTTCTCTGGTAAATTCTTTATTTTGACTACTCCTTTTACTTATGTTTACTTTATTTTGTTTGAAACTTAACACTGTCCTTATCATTCATCGTTCACTTTGTGTAATACAACTATAATTTTTTTAAAGTGGTATTACACAAATTCAACCATGAATGATAAGGAAACTGTTACATTACCAAAACAAAGTTATCAGTGATTTTAATATACCAAATAAATTTTAAACTTTTATGTAATAGGATGTATCCTGCCACGCATTGCTGTGGCTCAGTTAAGTAAAAAGGAATAGAAAGAAAACAGAAAGGAAACATTTGAAATATGTTATATTTAAAAAAGCTTGTCAAGTCCCTAAAGAAAACATATTTTTTAAATCTATATAATAATGCAATCATAACCATTAAAAATGTATAACAGCAGTGTCAAGAAGCGCATTGTCCGCCATGAGCAATGTTTAGTTTTGCGTTTGTTGCTGATGCGTTTAATAGATAGCGCTGCGTCTGAAAAGCTGTTTAATAAAACACCTGTCGCATGTGTACAAGCAATCGGTAAATTACATTATGAATAAAGAAAGAGTCACATCTTTTTAATGAACCTTATAGATTAATTCATAAGTATTCAATTGCAACGTTGTGTCAAAATTTCAAAACAATCAGTAAAAATTTTTTTAGGATATTTTTGGGATTTATGATTTTTTGCTAACAAATATTTTTATTTTATTTTTACGTGTAAAAAAATATATATATTTTTACATCCACATAAATTTATATCCCTTTATATCTCAAAAATATGTTTATAAATCTTCTTTAGTAATATTTTCCTTTCAGAAAGAATACAGATAGCTTCAATGAAATTTGAAGCGAGCTTTACGCTTCCGCGAATTAATAATACGGAGTGACTTAATAAAATATTTGATACCTATTTTCCCAATTTTTCCGTCAAAACAATAAATAATTTCTGCTGATTCCTGTTTTGGGACAAATATTTTTATTCCTTGTTGCTTTAATGAAAACGAAATGTAAACGAAGGTTTTATTTAATTTTCATGTTGGAGAAAAACCTCAATTTTTTATTAGGTTAGTGCAAACCGTGGAACAAGATATGTATTATTAAACGAAAATCACATTTTGATTTCGGTAATAGCACCTACTTTACATACAAACTCTAAAATGACTTTTTTTTAATCATGATATTAGTATGCAAAACATACACTAGCACTGTTTTCACGTTATTTAATGGTTTGTTAGGAAAGCAAATAACAAATTAACAGCCAAAAGCTATTAACGGTCAAATATATTCGATTTAAATAGAGAAATTTTTTATATGCAATTAACTGGTCAAATTATAAGCTAAAATAATAAAATTGATTTTTCGTGAGTTTTCAACTCCGATATTAAACTATCATTCCTCCAAACTGCTTACATTTCTTCTCTTCATTATGTGTGCTATATTTTGCGATATGTTGTAAATAAATTAACTGGTCAAATTATAAGCTTAAATTATTAAAATGAAAATGATATTTTCTGGCGTTTCTCATGTATGTGATTATAATCCAGGATTCGGATCTCACATACTAATAAAACAGTTTCTGCTCAGTAAAAATCTGCCTTTCATCTCGCCAATAGATGTCTCTAGTGAAGTTCTAGTGATTCAAGAACAATGTTTCGAAATTGGTTCATATATCGCTCACTCCTTTCAAGAACGTCATAAATCAAAAAACTTGATTTTTCAGGAGAACGTTTTTAAAGTTTAAAAATATAATACAACGTATTGAAAATAAATATCAAGCCACTTATTGAACTTTTTACTTTGCAAAAGTTCTTGTTAGGTAAAACTTGAAGGATTTTTCTCCATTTGAAAAATATTTAGTTTATTTAAAAAACAATTAAACAATACATTTTCTTCAAAATTGCAAAAACAATACTTTCTGCCCTGTAGCGGGTAAATATTAAGTTAAAAATATACCGCTTTTGCTGGGAAATAGTACGTTTTCTGGGCATTCCGAAAACATGCACAACTAAAAATTGTCGATTTTAGATTTATGACGTTTTTGAAAGGAGTGAGCGATATATAGAACTTCCAAAAATTTGAGTTGGGTGGGTGTCAATAATGGGTAGAATTGTGTAATACACGTGTGTAAAGTGATCATTTAAACCAGCCTATGACGGTCGTCAGCCCCGGTAAGTGCCCAGGCTTCCATATTATTCTTCATCTTTGATGAGATGTCAAAAAATTATACGAATGCTATATGTTTGGATATGAAAAATCATGTTTCAATTCAATCTATGACGTAAATCGTGGAAAGCAAACTCAATTATTTTTTTGCAGTACAATTTAAGAATATAATTTAAACCTTAGTGTAAGGTCAGTGCAGTAATTGACCATATCTATTCAATTATCTGAAAATTAGTTCTACTGAAGTGATTTCAATTATGTTTGATAATAGTGGAAGTTTTTCTATGAACCGAACACCAAAGTCTCATTAAAATTAATAATTCATTTTGCATTGTTAGTGGCGAGAATAATGAAATATAATAACGTATTATATCATTTTATATATATATATGTATATATATATATATATATATATATATATATATATATATATATATATATATATATATATATATATATATATATATATATATATATATATATATATATATATATATATATATATATATATATATATATATATATATATATATATATATATATATATATATAATATTATATTATATTCCTCTGGAACCAATGGACCAAATGACAATTACATGTCGCATGTTCTAGTGTTTGATACCCACGATATTTTTTTTATGTAGGTACTCAGAAATTAGTAAAACAAGGAATATAATGCACACATAAGCACACAAATAATCGTCCAAATTACCATATGTTATATTCTACCGTTTTTCACTTATTCTTGAAATATTTTTTTTAAAAGATTTAAATTTACATAAATATTTATTACCAAAAAGCCTTTCTTTGCGAGACAATGTCCGCTATATCAGCTTAAGAAAGACAACAAGAAAGGATACACAGTTTTTATATCTAGGAAGCATGTTTTTTTATGTATAGGAAAAGTAGATAAAGAGAAATATGAAAGCAGGGAATATAATAAATGCAGCTTTAAATAGAGTGATTGCAAATAAAAATATATCCATGACTTTATATATGTATGTCCTTTTATATATTTATAAAATTCTATTATTTTGTAAAGAAGTATGGTTTCGTTTGCGTTTTATGTGAACGAATAAATTGTACTATAATATTATTTTACGTTAGCAGACGTACTTAACATGTAACATTTTCCCAGGACCATTATATAGTAGTGCCTGCAATGCATGATTGACGGTTTGTTTCTATTGATGTTATGAATATTCATGACTCGGTATTAACTCCCGGCTCCCTGCGTATAGCCACGAATATCGAATAAATTTCCATTTTGTTTTTAATAAACGAAATAGATTTTAAGGTCTAAGGTCACGCCTTCCGTGGAAAGAGATATAAAAGATGGTAATCTTGGTATGTATACGGTAAAATAAGACAAGTTCAATGTTTTAACAGTTTTTTTTTTACAAATTAATTTATTTTTGTTTGGAAGTTATATTTGTAAAGCTTTGTTCGTATTAGAAACATTATTACATTTTTCTCGGACGTCAAAAAATTTATAAAATTAGTATCAAAATAGTATAAGATACCCTCAAAATAATATAGGAAGTTTGAAACCGTCTCTAAATGACATTATTTATCATATTTTTTCACTTTTTACTTATTTACAAAAATGTTAATAATGTTAGTTAGTATATTATACGAGTAACCTCTCACCGAAAGATGGTAACAATACTAACATTTTCAATAAAAAGTAGAAATGACTTACCACAAAATAAACTATATAAATATTAAAAATATTACTTATATAATATTTTTCTTTATTTGCATACGTTCAAAGCATTACCGAATGTGTTTTGGCAAACTTATCTACAGTTTTTTTTTGTAAGTATTGCAAATTTAACCCCTGAATTTAATAATTTTAAAACTTTACTTATAAAACACTGTATTGAATATTTAAAGATGAATTTTATAATTCTTATAACGTTACTATTGACTTATAAAAAATGTTTTTAAATAGAGTTTTTGTAATTTTGAAAATTACATTTTTTTATAATTGTAATATCGTCATAATATATCACGAGCGTTGACTGTACGCCAACTGAATATCGCGATAGGAACAAAATCAACAACCATATTATTTTATTCTTTTATAACCAGACACAGTTTGTATTTACAGAAATGTGAACTATAATTTATTATTCTCAATATATCATTTATATTATATTTAAAGCATTTACATAGTGGTTAGTCATTTTAACTTTTTATATATTTTTTTACAAAAATGTTAGTAGTATAAGCATTTAACCATTCACTGAAATTTTTATGTCTACCGGTTTCAAGACGTACCCGTCTCTTCGTCAGGACGATCACTACCACAGTATGCAGGTAAACAGTACTGCTCTCCACTATCATAGCACTATTTTATGTACACACTTAAAACTACACAAAATGTGTAACTCATGCAATTTTTGTCGACCCGAAGACCAACATGCACTAGGGGTTGCATCACAAACATGCGTTTAGAGCCGAAGTCAAATATGCACTATAGCATCTAATTTATTATTGAATCAATCTAATTTGTTATTTACATTTTATTCTTATCTTTCTTATTTTTATAATAACTGAGAATCATGACATACTAGTAACTTCTCTTTCATTAGGTAATTCACCCAGAATGCTCCCAGTTAGTTTATTATATGAATTGAAAAATCTCGCATAAACGTACATTAGCAACTGGATTTTAAAACATTAATTACCATTAACAAATTTAATTCCAGTGTGTCTTCTCCTTAAAGAACATGACGTTGATTACTACAATGAATGATAAACATTTACTGTACTACAATAAGTGAACACAATTGTACTACACTGTCTACCCCGTACGTGTAAAACGTGTGAATAACAGTACCAACACTTTAATTATAAGGGGATTTTAATTACTTTTTTTGATAGACAGCTTAAGTGCTTAATTTTCAAAGCCTTATATTCTCACAAATGATATAATAAAATAATTACAGTGATTAACACATGTGGAAATTTGTGAAACATGTTGAATAAAAAGAGCTTATGCGGGATGTGATTTTAAATGAAATTAAACAAACGCTTTGTCTGTTTATTTGAATTGCAAGTGTTTTGTATTACTTTTTTTTCATTTATTTAATAAAGTTACATTTTTATACATTTTAATACAATATCTTTAAATTTCTACTTAATACAATCGTATATTTTTAAGTTGCGCTGAGCCATTCTAAAAAAGAGACACTAAACAAAGTTTTGCTTTAAATGGCAGGAATTTAAAAATAGACGTTAGAAGTAAAAAATATTATTTAAAGAGTAATTTTAGTATCAATGATGTAACAAAATACATTTTCAGCAGTAAGGTTAACAAAATTCTATAGATACTCATACAAACAAATTAATTATAACATTAACACTATAAATATTATTTTTGACATCTCATCAAAGATGAAGAAGAATATGGAAGTCTGGGCATTTACGGGGCTGACGACCGTCATAGGCTGGTTTAAGTGATCACTTTACACACGTGTAACATTCACCAATTCTACCCATTATTGACAACCACACTACTCAAATTCTTGGAAGTTCTGTATATATGAACCAATTTAGAAACCTTGTTCTTGAATCACTAGAACTTCACTAGAGACACCTATTGGTGAGATGAAAATAAAGCTTTTTATTAAGCAGAAACTCTTATATTAGTATGTGAGATCCGAATCCTGGGTTATAATCACACACATGAGAAACGCCAGAAAATACCATTTTCATTTTTATTATTTAAGCTTATAATTTGACCAGACAATTTATTTACAACATTTTGATGAGATGTCAAAAATAATATGAAAATTACTCCTGTAATTGGAGATAATCCAGATTTTGTGAACAAGTATTTGGACACACTCAAAATGTTGTAAACACTCTAAATGATTGATAAATCGAATTAAGTTATTTTTATCAATTGAATTATTCATTGATTCGGCATTAACTTTGTATAATGACATGTTTTATTTTTTTGTTTAAATTAAACAATTATAAACATCTGTAAGTTTTCGAAACTAGTCGTATACATAAATAAAATTCATATAGTATATTCATAAGTGTTTAATTAAAAAAAATATGAATTGAGTTTCATTTATTCTGAACAGTATTCATTACAACAATTTTATGTTTACGTGTTTTTCTTTTTCAATATTATTATTATTGTACTGTAATATAATTAAAATCGTATTATGTCCAGAACGTGTTTGAATTAACTAAAAATTTTCGATTAGCAATTAATTGGTTTTAATATTGTACATGAGTGGATACCGTTGATTTTTATTTGAGTGTTCAAATTGCATTAATCTATTTATGATATTTTTATGGCATTAAAATTAAATAAATGATCCATTAGGTAAATAATATTATGATTAAAAAAAAACAATTAATGTTTATCGTAATTGGAATTCACATAGCATATGATTGGAAAGCGGGTATATTAAATATGAATATAATGTCATTTAAATTAGCGTATACGTTTTTACATTGTGTAACAAGTATAATATTATAAAAAAAATAAAGTGCAAACATAAAATTCTATTTCATATATTAACTATGTACATTATATTACGTACGTTGAATATGTAAGGTTTATTCAAAAACTTCTATTTATACACTTTTTCTAAGAGTACGATAACTTTAAGAGTACTTTTTTCATACATATTTTAGGAGGTTGTATGCCGAAATTATTACATAAAAATTTTCAATGATTGTAAATTGACAAAAATTCTTTACAATTTATGAAAAAAAAATCTCTTCTTAATAGTATTTTTATCTCAATTATGCGGAAAAATGAGCCACTAAATCTTCGTTTATTAGTTTTGGATACTAGGTTAAGTTTCCAATCCTTAAACCCCAGTATTCTTTATTTAACTTAATTTTATTTAAATCCAGGAATCATTTGACGTGATAGATTTTTTTCTTATAACACCGTTTTTTTTTTAAAGTTTTTCTCTGAAATAAATATATGGTTTAGAAAAAAAGAGTTATTGAAAGGTTATAAGTTAAAAAATTGGCGCAAATGAGTAGCTCCTGTCCCAATTACAGTCGACCCAACTAAGCGGAATCGACCGTACATCATTAACAATATAAAAACGCGCTCAGTAGATTTATGAGACCGTCGTTTATGTAAATAGGTTGTAGGAAGTTTATCACAACTTTTCTTTGTCATTTGTTCATGCAAAAAAGTGTTGCGGAATGACAATGATATCATTTTTCTTACTTAACCTTTTCTCTGACCTAAGCTTCTTGAAATAGAAGTCATGATTCAAATGATTTACGACAAATCTTTTGATAGTTGTTCTTTTCTTCAGTATTACTCTTTTCGGTAGACAAAAATGAAATAAAATCATTTCAGCTTTGGAGAAATGCGATATATCAAAAGTATCAAGTTATTCATCTAAAAATTAGATTGATATTTTGTTTATTAACCGTTTTATGAATAATTCGTTAGCCGTAAACAATGTTTCGAATATATCACAATATTTGTACAGAAATACTTCATTTCTATTGTACATTTGCCTCATAAGTTTATTTTACCTTTGTTTCCTCTCTCATTCGTCCAAACCACACAACATACATTTCTTAAATTTTATCGACAATGCTCATCTCAGCCTTACATTATTTCCTTATTTATTCATCATTCCAACATTTATCGTACATTGTTTTGAGGCACATTTGTCTGAGAGATCGCATTTCGACTGGATTCAGTCAACTCTCAGCCTATTTTTGCCAACTCCATGCTTCAACTCTATATATGCTTACTACGAGGACTCCGTTGTGTATTGCCAGTTTAGCTTTAGCTGTTAGGCTTTTGTTTGCTAAAATTGAATTCAATGAACTCAGGCCTCGAATAGCACGGTTATATGGTTTCACAAAAACCTGTGGTATACAAGTTTTGCAGTTCATACAAAATTAAGGTTTGCGTTCCAAAAAAAAATCTAAGAAAGTTTATATGAATATGTACTTTATTTTCTTAATAACAAACATATTTATTAATTAATTTATTATTCTGAAACCGTGTTATAAAAAGCGTGTATAAAACATTTTGATACAAAAAATATGCCGCAATTTATACATCCGTGTTATATAAAACCGTGTTATACGAGGCCCAAGTGTATGTCACTTCTATCAATATGTAAGGGAAATTATTACACATTTATGGTATTTTTTATATTATTTTGCATATAT
This sequence comes from Brachycentrus maculatus, assembly GCF_059751285.1. Taxonomy (NCBI): domain Eukaryota; kingdom Metazoa; phylum Arthropoda; class Insecta; order Trichoptera; family Brachycentridae; genus Brachycentrus; species Brachycentrus maculatus. The sequence continues at coordinate 482,969 of NW_028280915.1, forward strand.
GAGTCTAACTTCGAATGATGGAAGAGGTCGCCACACATTTTTGACGCGTTTGTCACGAGGTATTTTCGGAGACCTGTTTTTGAACTAAATGCAAAATAACCCTGGCTTTAGATTCAAAGACAAAGGAAGGGTTGGGCAAAGGCACATTGGAATGTCATAAAGTGAAAACGTGAAGTTGGCGCAAACTTTCCTAGCATCTTCTACATAATATACTCACCTTTATGTTGTAGTATTGAAGGTAAAAATATTTTTGTGAATTCCTTTGCCCGAAGAAATATTATTGTATGATTTTTGGGGTGATGTTTGTATTATTGAAATATATATAAAGCATAACTTGTAATAAGAGGTAAATATTTTTAAAAAAATCAACGTGAATTGTATTGAATTTATGGATTTTATTTTCAAATTTATTTCATTAATCTACATTTAAATCGTACCCGTCAATACTCTCAATTCTGAAAAATTATAAGTACGTAATATTAGACATGTTTTAAAATGAATTTCAGAAGAAAAATAACAGCTCCTACTCTCTTTAAATAATGGAAAAAGATTAATAAGTTTTAGCAACAAAAAAACATGCATAATTTTTTTTGAAACGTATAACTTTATAAGAGGTATTCTTATTATATTCTTTTTTATCAGTTACATACATTATGTTGTCTATAAAACATTAAACTTTGCCTAGCCTTACACCAGTCTGATGATGTTGGTAACGACGAAACTCGGTCACTGGTCAAATGAATTATATGTGGAAAAAATCTCATTAGACAGTACATGTATGTGTTTGTTTATAAATATATAGTTATACATATATATATATATATATATATATATATATATATATATATATATATATATATATATATATATATATATATATATATATATATATATATATATATATATATGTTGTAAAACATATATGGCTGACTAAGTATTGCACCCACCACTTAGTCAAGCTGGAATAAAGAGTTAAAAAAAAAAAAAAAAAAAAAAATATATATATATATATATATATATATATATATATATATATATATATATATATATATATACATATTTATAAATATATATATATATATATATATATATATATATATATATATATATATATATATATATATATATATATATATATATATATATATATATGTAAATATAAAACAAAGCATTTTTCTATATATGTGTGCTTTAGTAAAAAAAACTAACTAATCGTTTACCATTACCGTTCCTAGTATTATTTAAATTTATGAAATGGTAGGTAATTTCTTAGGTACCTAAACGTAACATTGCGTGTGTAAAAATATAATATTTGCTCTGATATTATGGTAAAGTATGCAAATGATATATCTCGCAAAACGTAGTGATTTAAGTATCAATAGAGCTATTAACTCCGCTGTTTCCCCGGTACAAAGTTGCCGTATTTCTCTCTCTCGGAACGAGCGCGTGATAGAGTGCCGCGCGGTGAGCGATCTATCTCAATTACCGTGGACTTCTTGAATTCCTGTGTCCGGCGGAGGACCGTTATTCTCTTATATTATGGTCCCCACTGTTCGAGACTTACTTACGCTTCACTATCTAGTATGGACATGTATAATGTAGTATCCAGTGGACATTGGACTGTCCTTGCGGTGGAACCATCACGTACGACAGTATAATACTACCCATATAATGTTCCGCTCACTGCTTACTGCCCGATGCAACTTCAACTCGGTCTTAATGTATTTTATTCTGATGCCATAAATGCAATTTATCATTATTTCCTACCATTGTACTTCAATTTCATTCTAAGAGAATTTTGAACTCTTAACACATTCGTTACCAAAAGCTGACAAGACGAGTTTTGGTTGGCAAACGTATACTACCAAACACCGATTAGTCGCATTTTGTACCCTACCTTCGTACTGGAAATACTTTTCACAATTACGTGAATCACTATATCAATTTCAAATTTGAACTATACATTTTTTTATTTATTTATTTTTGATATATACGGTAATATTGTACCATTTACATAAATATGTATAAAAAATACATCGATTGCGACACATCAATTTAACAAGTTGTCAAATTTAGAAAAAATATTTATTGCGAATTAAAAAAAAAACTGAATACAAATTCTATTCTCTAGTGTGAGACGTCTATCAGCTACTTGTCTCAAATGCGAGCCTTTTTTATAGTCTAGAGCCGTATTATTAATTGATTTCTACAAAACTTTTAAAATCGACCCTTTCAAGAATACATAACTAGTACAGTTCGCGAAGAAGTATTTTTTTTTTGCTGTATTACTATTTAAATAAATTAAATAAAGAAAGAAAAGGGTGATGACATTGAAATTAGTCGTTGACCGAATGTTATATTACACATTTTATTTATTGTTTCGGCATTCACTTTGTTGTAACAATATAAACTTATATTCAGACCCGAAGATGGAAGCATCTGTAGTTTCCAAAACTAGTCGTTAATATAAATATTACTCAAGTGGTAAAAAAACAAGTGTTTTCATTTACAATTTAAATAAAATAATGGAAGGTATCGAAAAATATTTTGATGATTATAGAACGAAAGTAATTTTTTAACCCCTAAAATTATTTAACCTAATTAATACCTTGATCGTACAAGATAGTACCTAACATTTTCACAAAACAACCATAATACGTATTTCAAACTAAAATAATACAAGGATTTTTTTTATGCTTTTATCCATTATTAAATATTTTATCATTTGTTCTGTATCAGTACAAGTAATTATTTCGAAAAACTTCTATACCTGTGTTTTTTTTTATAAACAAGGTCGTGGGTTGGCGACTAAAACATGTAAATCCAAAGAACGATTAATTTTTAACAAACATTAAATTTGACCTATATAATTATGTCATAGTTTTCATGAATCATTATGATCGTTATAATTAATATGATGTATTTACATTGTATGTAACTTTACGTGACAATATCTCATAATTCAGTTCTTAAACATAATAAACCCAAATATACATAAAACAAATATTTGGACATAAGTATTACATGTTATGCACATATTAATTACACATAATACCTTTTAACCAAATTATCTTCTTAAATTCAAATGTATTTTTTATAAATACACTTTTTTTATAAATGTAATTTTATTATAGAAAACTGGGTATTCACAGGTCTTACATCCTGTTACGTGACTGGTTTAAGTGATCAATTTATAAACTATGTAACATTCACCATTCTAGCCACGATTGACAACCACGTTAGTAAATTTTAAGTGACAACACACAAAGTTTTTTTTAGAATAAGCTTCATAGGTGACATCTAGTGATATGTTTTTGAATGAGTATTTTTTATATTAATGTATCGAGTAAATAATTTTTAGTTTTTTATTTTTTTTTATTTTCTAGACATCATTTATTAAATTATAAAATCAGAGGTCTTACTTAATTTTTAAATTTTACTTTCGTGAAAAATAATTTTATTTTCAGCATAAAGTGGCTTCAATAATTAGTTTACCAAGAAGTTGTCTAAAAGCTTTCTTTTTATAAACTGAAAGGAAGCTGGAAATATATTTAGCTTTTTAAGGTAGATATACGAATAACTTAATAGACTAAATTATCATTACTAAAGTTAGATGCATAAAATATCGTTTATTTATTTTTTCTTTAGGTAAAAGGTTTTTTTCTGCATTCTGCATATTATTTGTACGCGAGTAATTTAATGATACCTTTTTCGTAGGTATAACAATATTAATACCCAACATTTTCAGTCTGTGAGTGTATTAAAACACATGTTTATAATTCACCTATATGTTATTTTACGTTCTCTGGTATTTGGGCATAGTATAAGCTGCATAAAAATAAAAAATTAGGTTTTCAAAATCATTTTTACTATATTTTATTATTTATTTGTTTGACACAACTGTCATAATTTTAATTCTCAGAAAAATATTGATTCTTCATATATTATATGCAAACGAACAGATTATAAAATATGTTTTTATCTCAACAGAAATTAATTAAGCTCTGAAAGGGTTGAGTTGAATATTTCCCAGTAATTCGCAACTAGGTTGACAGCAAAGGGTTCAAATCCGGGTGGGCAGAATATTTTAGAATTAGTTTCGTTTGATTTGTCTCTAGTTTTCAATAATATTTTGACCTATCGACAAGGTGATCTATCAAAACTTTCGCGTTCCTTGAGCTCTCCTATACAATCAAAAGCTTTAATTTTGACGAGGGTATGTACCCTTCAACTTATCGTCATTTATATCTTGTATATATCTGAGTTCAAAGAAGTTTGATGAGATGTTAACGATGGTACCAAATAAGGTACATATTTCAACAGGCTCTCTAAACTTTGTATAATTACTCTTGATGAATAATACCATCAACGAGACATTTTTTGTAAGAAATACTTGAAATATAACATGTAATATAACACTTGAAAAATAATCATGAACAATATTTTGAAAAATTTATCTGATCAATATTGTGAAAATAAAAAGAATCCTAAATTTCCTTTAATATTCTTTTTTAAATTACAAAAATATGGAATAAGAACTTACATAATAGTTTTATTTATTCATATTTCTCACCCAATGAAAAACACAAAATAAAATTAATACAATGCAACACAGTGTGTTTAAATGATTTTTTTTACAATAAGATGAGAATACAACACACTTATAGAAACAGGTAAAAGCGCTAGCGAAGTACATATGTAAATTATAAATTAAGAATAGAAATACAGTCGTAAAAAAGAGTAATTATAATAAAAAGTTTAAAAAAGTTCAAGTTTTAAATTTTAAAATACAACTCTGTTTTTTAGAGTCTACTAAATTGTTTTTTATTATTAAAAACACATAATTTGTGTAAATTTTTCGCTTGGTATTTTTACATTTTTCGGCCTTTTCAAACTAATGACCATTAAAAAAAATTCATCGAATTAAAATTCATACTTGGGGGATTTGAATCCCCCTGTTAGATCAGGCTAGGTTGAGGTGGAAAGTTGGTTGTAGAAGTCGGGAAAGAATCATTGATTTAATGGACGCACTTACACTATCTCAGGGCTTGCGGTCGGCCGGGAATAAACGTGACCACGGGAGACTGATCTCACTCATGAATATGTAACTGTTCGATTCCTCTCGGTGGCAATCACGACTCTAATTACTGGATCCCGTGGCCGGCCCGTTAGTGTCAGGCCACTATGAAATCGTCTAGCGCTGTCAGTACTTGAAGCGGGTCATGTCGAAAGTAGTCCTATCCGCTTCAGGGCGAAGCTGTTATACGTCATTTCCTTTATTAAATAAGCTCTTTAACAATTATTTAATATAGAATTCCTTATTGTGCACAGTAAACAAACATTGTTGCTAATTATAGTATATTTTTTTTAATACATAGAATTTTGTATAACTGATGATGTCAGTAACAGCGAAACCAAATCACTGGTCAAATCAAATAAATGTGGACAAAAGTATGCATAATAGTTTGATGCATTTGATAAAACTACTTTTAAATACTTTTATAAATGGGTATATTTTAAATGATTTTGTTTTATACTTAAACCTTTTCTTAAAATATTGTATTTTGCAGTCCATTTTCAAAACGCGCTTCAAATTGACAGAATTTATTGAATTTTCCATGGCATATGTTTAGAATATTAACATTTAATTAACTATTTAAAATTTTAATTCGTATAAAAAAAACTTACTTTGCAGGGTAAAACTTTTTCATTCACATCTTACTATTCAAGAGGTTAAAATTATCATAAAATAAATAAATTTATCATATAAAGTTACAAAAAAAATTTCTTCTTTTCGTGATCTTTGTTTTTGAATCGTTTGAATTTGTCAAAAAAATAATACCTTCTCTTTACATCAAAAAAATGTTTTAACTTTCATATATGTTTTTTGCCGTGACAGATTTTGACACGAACCGCCTCGCCGATAATTTGGTAGTAAGTAAGTGACTAGTTGGGTCACTCTTGTTTGATCCGAAATGACAGCTATGCCATTTCAAACGCTGATGAATTGGAATGCACGCCTTACAACAACTATGTACCGCTGTTCTACTTCGTACTAAAATATGTACACACATTAAACACAGTATTAATTTTTAATTTTTCAGAACAGTCTCCGTCAATCTCAATGTAACTAATCACATTAAGATCCGTCAAGCTTACTACGCGACCAAATACAATTCCATAACTTTGCTACACTTATGATTTATTAATAAAAACATCTTAATTTTTATATAATCACCAAATTTTACGAACTAAATTTATAATTTCTTTAAAAAATTGCCTCCACAATTCATGTTTGTCTTATACTCAAAATTAAATGAAAATTTTCCACCGTTATATTTCAAATTCCTGGCAGTCTTAAAAATAGCCATATATCCATCTCTATCTGGCAATATTGTAGTGATGGGAATCGTACAATAAAAAAATAGTCTACTACATAATACCAAGTATGCATTTGTAGTACACAAAAAACAGTACCATTTTGTAATACGATGTTTTCTGAGACGCAAACCCACCCACTTCCATGAGATTCCACGAGAGTTAAAAAAATCACGGAATTTCAAAGGTCAGATTTGTTTTTTTTTCTCATCTAATAATGGAAATGGTAGTTAAAATTTTTATTTTTAGTAAAAAAATTGCTTGAAAATCAAGGTGCGTCTTAGTAATACGTAGCGTCTTAACAAAGCATTGCTTTGGCTCAGTCTGGTCAAAAGATATAAATGAAAAGAAAATATAAAGCACACATTTCAAGCGATAATCATTGAAATTATTATCTGTGAAATAATAATGCAGTTGAAAATATTGATAATGCTTAGCGGCTATCAAGAAGCATGCTATCTACCATGAGCATTGCTGGGTATTGTGTATGTTGCTGTTATGTTTAACAGATAGCGCTGCCATTGCATCCAACAAAACCAGTTAATATCACGTTTTTAGAGGACACAGGTGAAAACACCTGTCATGTGGATATAAAAACACGCGCGTATTTTGACACCCGTTGACCAGTCCCACAGTTAACAGTTGACCTGATGATGAAATAATGATTCCGGAACCGGTAGTCGAGATGTAGAGTTTTTAAGTAGTATAACACAAATTGAACGGTGAATGAAGTAGAGTGCTTAAAATAATCGTTCAATTACCGTAGAACGGGTCTACTTGAACTGTGATGTGTTACTTGAGCCTAGTACAAAAAAGATTTAAATCTGTGTTTGGTCTACAATAATAAACCTATCGACATGATTCATTGTTTCCCTGACAGGTGACACTTATTGTCACGATACTTCGATCGATACCACGATCTAATTTTTTTGTACTGGGTTCAAGTAACACATCAAAGTTCAAGCAGCCCCGTTCTACGGTACTTTAGGAGATTTAACATTTTGAACGAACAAACAAGTATTTTAATTTATATTATATAGGTTTATTGATACTTAATATTTACATATATTTTAAACCATGCAAATACCATGTTTTATTCGTGATATAATATCATAAAGGAATGGTTTTGAATATGATTGCACTTGTACCAATATCAAATTTGACATTTTCAATTGAAGTCAGATAGCTATTTAAGTGCAAACATTCATACGGTAATACTGAAGTTAAGCTGAAATTCGGGATTACGAAGTAATTCCATTTCCATCAAACATTTGGATCAAAACATACTGAACTATATTTGGCATTAAATTATAATTGCGAACTGTGTAGTTTATGGATTTCTATTGACCGATATTCTATTCTGGTATATGTACTCATAATTGTATTTACATATGAATGTTTACAATATGATTTTGTGCATCTAATAAAATTGTATTGATTAAATTTATTTTTCCACGTTCAGGTTTGATATTTAACATTTTTTGGATCTATATTAAGACATGCATTGAATTAATGGTAATGGAAATAAAATCAATCAATATTTTTAAATGTTTTTGCAGATACTTAAAAAATAAAATAAAACAAAAACTTTGCTTTTAACCGATTATTTTTGGTACTATTATTATTTTTTCAATAACCTTTTCATCTTCAGGGATGAACATTCCTATTCCTACATATAATAGGAAAAAAGCTCCACGCCTCCATCCCCTTTCAGTTTAAACCTCACTTGATTATCCTTCCTTACGATGAATATTTCACATTATAATGTTTATCTATCCCTGAAGATGGCAAGGTTCTTGTCGAAATAGTTTGGAGAAAAGTACCAAAAATAAAAATGTTTTATAACAAAGTTTTAGTATTTTATAAAGTTTTGATAATTTTTTTTGTATCGAATCTTTGAATATTAATGTTATCTATACTTTAAAAAGAATGAGTTACTTTTCCACTTAAATTTCATACCAATGATGATGTTAGCTTCCTTTTCTTTAATTTGCAATATTAAAAACACATCAATGGTTTTTGTGATCTAATGCATTAGTTTCAATATTTGGGACTTTAAAGCTTAAATAATTATTTTTGATAGCATTTTTACTGTGTAAATCATACCCCAATCTCTTAAAATCTCTGTTATAATGCTTTCGATGTTTGATAATGATATTGAATGGATCTAAAAACGTGTCAATCGATTTTAAGAAATAGTAGTATTTACCAGGAAAAAAAAACATAAATAGATATTACCATAAAGTGACTGCTGAGTCAATCAATGAAATAATGAAAATATTTACGTATTTATATTTGAAATGTTTATATGTACATATGCAAGAGGATATATAAATTTAAAATAAATTTTATGTATGGCTATTTAGCGTGCAGGTATTCCCCTTACTATAGTATAAAATTTATCCTCTGCGGGAAAATTCTGGGCTACTAACACCACGTACCACCCTTTACCTACCCTATAGTATAAATATAATAACCTCCCCTTCACCCCACCAGCTCTATTAGCATATTCGTTTGCCAATCTGTAATACAGCAATGGGCTTTTACGAAATTTGACATGCAATCAAGAATCCTCCCGTTTGATTATGGTACCTGTCAATGTTCCCAGTTGCTTCATCATAGATGAGAGTCATTACAGATATCCTGTAACGCCCGTCAACAGGATTTTAAATATGTCAGGTAAACAAGGGAGAAATACACAATTTAGTGCCTGTCAATTATTGATAATTAAGGATACTAAATTTTCATCAGACCACTAAACAAATCGCTCCTACTTAATTGCTTCGGTTGCTCATTTAAAGTATTCTTTAATATCAGGCGGTATGATTATTTCAAGCACATATAAAAATTTTTTAATTTTTTCTTGACGTAATTATTACACTTTTTATCAAAGTAATTGTTTTATAAATGTTTTTCTTTTTTCGTGGATCCGTATATTTACTTATTTCCTTTATCTTGAGTTTGTAAAATAAATCGGAAAGAATCAAACGTACATTTTATGAACGTCTGCTCATTAAAAAAAAAAAAAAAATCCTGAAAATGTCGAGATTTGAAATAAAATAAAGCTAGTGTGCAGTGCCCAATGCAACATTGATGACAAGTGATTTCGTAGCGTCAAATAATATATCAAATATAAATATCTGAAGAATGATCAAGATAACACTGCGTTTGTATGATGCAGTGCCCTATGCACCATTGGGTGCGGACAAGGGTTTAATAAAAGATAAAAAAATAAAAATATGTAGATAAAATGTGTAAATAAATGTATGGGGTAGTTTTTCTTTGTGCAAGTCACGCAAGAAACGGCTTGATTGCACTTCCAGACGCATCCTTTCCCTTCATCTCTGTCTTCTGCCAGGAGGGAATAATGACCATTAAAGTCCCAAGATGCAAGGTAATCCTTAATGGATTGATAACTCTTGACCGCGGAGGTATTAAGTGCGTAAGCCTCAGTCCTCTAATGGAGGACATTAAGTTAATGACGACTGGCCAGGAGTCTTCCCTCCGATACCCATTACAGGAAACAGATCGATGAACATAACTTGTCCTTGGACCACACTTTGAGACCGTTTAATTATTTAAATACTTATGCAGGAACAAGATGGAGTTGGAACCAAATTACTACTACTCACGGTAAGGAGTCGCAAAGGTTTATATATCGTAGTCGTACAGGAGAAAGTGACCAACTACCAAAACGTAAAATGCTCAGGAGGGCCATTTAAGTCACTTTTCTTGGCAAGAAAATAAACACCAATGCAGTTAATCATTTTCAACGAGTCAATATATTATACTTCCAATTTTATAATCCTTTGGGATTTTTTCAGGGCAATATTAAGCTAGTAAGATATCAAACAGTCAATGATCACGTTTTTGTAAAACGATGCACTTGGTCACTTTTTCCTGTATAACTACGATATAAGAGCTTTCTCTCGCCTCTAATTACACCGTAATTTTTCTGTATTGGCGACGTAAACGAATTAAAAGTAAATTTAATACCACCTTATATAAAATTACATAAATACCTATTTCATTAAACGTAGCAACAAATTATTATATAAAATAATGTAAAAATTTGTAAAAAACCTTATAATTTTTAATATGCCGCACATTTGACATTCATTAATACTATATCGTAGCATGTTTTAAACTATAACTTCAAATAATAAGCATTATAAGCTACAAAATACTATTGATGTTAGATTTTAATTTGTATTTGCCATCATAAAATATATAAACTTGTACGAGAGTGTGGCCGTACATGGTCGTCCAAACAAATCCTTCCTCAACGGAGTATGAGCGTACATGAACGGCCGTGCTTAAAACTTAAGCCCGGTTACATTTATTTATTAAATGACACTTTTAGTGCCATCTGCGATTGTATTGAAATACTTAAACTACACTTCAGATAGTTTTACTCACAACATTTTAAAATTGATTATTTTAAAATAAAGTTTCTGGGACGTCATCGTAATGACGCTGTCACAGAAAACCCATGAAATAAAACATGGTTTTTATACATAAAAATGTTTACTTTTGTAATTTTTTTAATTTAAGAAAATATGTTGCTTATAGCATTGACTACGATTAAAATTTATAAAATAAAATAAAAATAAAAGGATACAAAATTCACTCCCTAGATTCAGTTTTATCTGCACAAACTCACTCCCGGATAGGTTATAAAGCCAAATTTAATTGAATTCAATTGAAACAATGATAAACGGTGTCTTTAGAAATTCCAAAAGGTATTTCTCCGCCCCTTTAATATAAGGAGAGGCTGAATAACTTCAGACTTATTCACGAGTCACCTGAATAAAGAAAGACTGAGAAGAAAAAAAAAACATATCCGTCTCCTATGACGAAACGTAAACCTTGAATTGAGCGACTTCCACATACCTCTTTGCCGTTATGTCTGCCTAGTACGCGCATACATTTCTGTACAGTACCGCCTTTCAACCCCTAGGCATTTTTCATGGGGATGGCTACAGGACCACGCGTTATGGACCTCTCTAGGGGTGCGTGCTGAATTATTCAAAGCTGACAGTCGGCCGGGACGTGCACTGTATAGATGTACCAAAAGCAGCCGATTCTCCAGTCGCAGGTGGCCATGTGCAAAAAGCTCTCATCTCTGCAAAGATATTTTTTGCAATATACCGCTTCAGTTGGATTTTTTTACTAGGGTTGCTAGCGACAGACGCGTTAGGTTTTACTTTGCTCTCACTCTACGAAGGGGTTCTTTAATAGTTACTCCTGTATAGTGTGGGGTGATGCAGTGCTCGTAAATTCGTTTATAATAGCATAACTGAATTCAAATTAAGACCGTTATCGAATCTCGTTGATTAGAATAACAAATTCACATACATACATGCATATTTTGTGATTGCCTACAAAATTTTAAAATATATTGAAAGAAAAAAAAAAGTATTTATTTCTCTACATTTTTTTATGATTTTCAGTGTCTTTTGATGCAATTATAGAACGTAGAGGTTTTTTTCTGAGTATAATTAATTATATATATTTTTATGAAATAAACTTCAGTTGCACTATTTTTTTATGTGGTTAATTGATTGTATTTTTTCAACATTTTGAGTGTGTCCAAATACTTCATTTTCGGATCATCTTTAATTATAGGAGCTATTTTTCATAACTCCTATAATTGGAGATAATCCAGACATCTCAACATAGATGACAAAGAATATGGAAGTCTAGAACTCAAATTCTTGGAAGTTCTATGTATACATGATCCAATTTCGAAACATTGTACTTGAATCTTTAGAATTTTTAGTAGATATCTATTGGTGACTATATTTTTAATGAAACATTTTATTGCATTTTATTGCTATTCAGTTTTCCTTTTATTTATTTTACAATAGATATTTACAGCACAGTTTCTTTCGATACTTGTTAAAATACATACACTAAATTCTATTTAAAAAATGTATTAATTAAGATAGAGCGTTTAACGTTGTAACTTTATTATTTTCGTAATATAAGAGATGAAGTGTGGGCTTTTAACTTCAAATTTCTGGTCCTAATTATCAAATGGAGAGGAATATAAGTGCTACACCTACAGCCCTTATTTTATCTGCCTATTTCTCTTCCATCCTTTACCCTTCTCGAACCTTCCCCAACTGCCGCCCGCCCCCGCCCTCTGAAGAAGCCCTCCCTATACCCAAACCCGGAGTCCCTACCACCCCTCTCTAGTCTCGCCACTAAGGACGTGTCGACCGACTTGGGAGGTTTGTGAAATACGAAGAAATGCAAAATATTGTTCAATTTATCGATGCGTTGTAAGGAGGGAAAATATGTGGGTCAATTATCTCTATACTATAGCCAGCTAAACTATAAGTATTATAATTATTTTAAATACACATTAAATATCTCTTTCTTTCAACGATGATATATTGTATGGATGTTCAATAAATGATTTGAATAACAAAACCTTATTTAATTTTTAGAAATTCGATTGAAGTGTCATAACTGAGAAAATAAATCCTTTCATAATAATTTACGTAGAATTTATTTTCCCAGAATGTTTATTAAAATGTAATATATAATAAATATGACAATTAATTATATAGATCTTCATTGGAGACAGTGCTCTATATATACGACCTAAATAACGTCCTTGAAGGGTTGATTAAATATTAGTATGAATAAAGTATCAATACAACGTTTTACCCTAAAAATCTGTTAATAATCTTGTTATTAGTTTGCACGCTCAAACGCTATTTTCAATAAAATTTTCACAAATTGAAAATTATATGAAAATTATATTGTAAAGTGAGAATGAATAAATTTGTTCTCATAATTCAGTATAATGGGAAATATGTACTTTCACCTGTTGATGAGAAAATCTGTAGTTCTCTAAACAATAATAGTTGTATTTACATTAATAAATTAAAAGTATTCATAAACATTTTTATTTCTTTTTGTATGATATTTAAAACGGTTTTTTTTCTTTTTTACAGGTAAGCAAATTACATCTACTACTATGCAGAAACCGATGTCAAAGAAATTTAAAATGAATAAAAAATTTGGTAAGCATAAATAATTTAAAATTATGAATTGTTTTGACTGAAGTGATGGCACATGGCTATTTTATATTCACTACTGATCTTATTATAAAAAAAATAATAATTTATTTTGAATAAAAATAATCATTGATTTTTTAGTTTTCTAATTAGTAGTTTCGGCAGTAACTTTATAAAGGCATTGTTCCATCAAAATATTGCCACAATAGATTTTATAAAATAGTAGTACTTACCATGTATTTTTTTATCCGTTTAGACCGTAATGCCTATATTTATTATATCCGTGGAAAGTACATAGTTGTGGCTCGTTTTATCGGAAAGCTAAGTGAAGTCTTTCTTTGATTTTTAGAGCCAATGTTAACAGTATTTTGGGGCGTGTAACTCCCTATTTTGTCAGCTTTATAGAGTTTTAGATTACTACCCTTCTGTATGCCCTCTCCGACATTCACCCCAAACTTTTTTCCCATTTCACCAATCGAACTGCCCCTCGATTTATCAAGTTTTTACACAAGGATTTGCTGCAAGGGTACTTGTATAAAATTGGCGTGTTTTTTTAGTGCTGAATTCCAAAACAGCGGATCAGAATCGTTGTAAAAACATTCAATCCTTTTTATTCCGACGGCTTTATCAAACATATTTTAGTCCTGATTTTTTAAAATCAAATATTCGTATTTTTTATTACCGACAATTTAAGTGAGCTACAAACAATACAAAAAATGGAACAATAACTAGGTAAATTAGGTTTATGTAATGGATTTTTTTATTATTAAGTAATTTAATCATTTTTCTTCACAAAAATTCAAATTCTCTATTGATATTTTTCGAAAAATTCTCTTTGTGAAATTTTATTTCATCTTAAAGAATTAATGATTAAAGAAAACACTTGTTAAATTTAATTTCATCTTATAGAATTAATAATGAAGATTTTAATACAAAATTAAATACTTTTACAATACCATTTTTAACTTTATTAATATAAACAAGACTAGTGTTAAAATAAAAATAAAAACTAAAAAAAAGAGGTCTTATAAAAACGTTTTATTTTTATATCATCATGTCATTCCACAACGTTAAAGACAAATTAAAAAATTAAATATAGACGACAGCATAAAATTCAGGAAAATGTATTTATTTATTTCATTTATAATTCCGAACGTAATTTCGTTCAATCGTTTTCGATTTCTGATACTTGTTTTTTTTTTTTAATTCACGTAAAATTCATCCTCTTATATATTTCACTATTCATTCATTCTGTGTTATGTTTTTTTAATGAGAGGTATTATCACAGTGACTATTTTAAGAAACACGCACGCCCGATTTTTCATGAAAAGTCGTTAATTTTCCACCTTTTGTCTCCGCGCAAAAAGTTTTTAATGCAACTTTGTTTTACGTGAAAACACCCTCTAGCGCAGGGAGTGAGGGTAGTCTCTCCACCTTGGGGATGTCGGAACATATTTCACACTTTCTCGACCCCCCTGAAACTCATTTACTTCACTAGATATTTCCTTTCTGATAATGTTTTGTATCTATTCTCCGTCTGGGTACTTTATCGATTAATTATCAAACTACTAATTACTACATATTTCATTACAAAATGTCCAAAATCATGAATATATTGAAAATTTTAGTAATTTTATTGTTATCATATTCTTATATCTCAGAAAACATAAAGAGATGGGTAGAATTGGTGAATGTTACACGTGTGTTAGTGATCACTTAAACCAGCCTATGACGGTCCTCAGCCCCGTAAATGCCCAGTCTTCCATATTCTTCTTCAATTTTGACGAGACGTCAAAAAATTATATAAAATTAACTCCTGATTGGAGATAATCCAGATTTGTGAACAAGTATATGGACACACTGAAAATGTTGTAAATAAAGAGAGAGGTCTGAGAGAGCCGAAAACTAACGAAAAAAACAGCTTAAAAATATTATAATAAAGTGAGCAATGAATGATAAGGAGAGTGTTTTATTGCCATACCACAAAGTTATGAATGCTTTTAATATAGAAAATATTTTTAATATTTCTTACTTATCGTTTCGGAATTTACTTTGTAGTATGATATGATAAAATTAAAAATAAACCTCTATTTTTTTATCACGTATTTAATTTTCAATAATGATAAGGAGAGTGTTTCATTGCCATACCACAAAGTTATGAATGCTTTTAATATAGTAAATATTTTTAATATTTCTTGTATGATATGATAAAATTAAAAATAAACCTCTCTTTTTTTATTACGTATTTAATTTTCAATAATCAATTTGTCATTCAACAAAATTAACGCCAAATCAATAAATAATATGGTTGGTATTTTGTCGATATATTCATCCACGCAGTTAGATTTCATGAAGCGAAATGCACAATCCATATTATGCACCAAACAATAAGGATGAATGGGTTCGTGTCTCGACCGCATCGGGGTAATTTTAACCGGACCCCGTTCATATTACAGCACGGCTCATTTGCCAAATGCTTGTTCATTCATTAAGTGTGTTTATACGCAAGTGCTAGAAGACACATGCTTATGAAATATTATATGCCTGGATGATACATACGTGCGTGAAGGCACATTTGCACGGCGCAAAAAGCCTGGGCGGAGGAAAACTCCAAGGGTAAAGAAATGCGGTTGACTTCACAGTAATATGCGTCGGGTATTCATAAGTCATTTGTCCGACTTCGTAGTGCAGGGGTTATAGGGTTTATAAAATATATGCGAAATTTCACTCTCGTATTTTTGTAGTAAATCCACGACTAGTAACTAAAACGCTGGACTAATCAACTTGTCTTTATGTTATTAACAATCAGGATTACGCTCCATCGAAATGATGCAGTGCCCTATACACCATTGGGTGTAATAACTGACAAAATATAGAATGAAGGGTAATATGCTATGTGTATCTTTAGTGTGTATCTTTGATATAAATAACTAACTAATTATCGATAATGCTTATCTCAGCCTTGCATTATTTCCTTACTACACAAAATGCCGAACCCATTTCTAGCTGGACAAAAGGCCTGTTGACGACAGTTAACAGTCCAGTTTCTCCTGAAGAGTTTTACGTGGTTTCTTCCCAGCAGAAGAAACAAAAATCTACTGATCGATCTATAAACCTTGTACATAATAAACAAGACAAATAAAAAATTCAACATCTTAAAAAAAAAATTCTTTATTTTATCGTTCGAACATCTATCATAATTTATATATATTTAAATTAATGTTTTTTTTATGGTTTGTGCCTTTAATAATATTTAAGATAAGAAACGTGGCTCGTAGTGCAATATATTGTTTTACGTTTGTGCAATCATATAAAAATTGATGAATGCATTTCGACACCTCTATCGCACAAACCCTTACGAAAAAAATCACCCCTTCCGTCAAACGTTATTTAATAAATATTCGATGTATGTTTTGATATTTTTTCTGCAAACTCACGACCGAATCAACTACACAGTTCGTTCCGTTTTGTAACAAAAACATTTCTCGAAGAACACCCTTTCCTTCGCACCCTCCGCGTGGAGCTAGGGTAGTACGGCGCGGTTGATTAGCCATAAAAAGCAGACAGGTATTGTATGAATGGGGTTATATAATTTGGGCACGTCTATGAAAAGGGAGGCAACCATTCCCGAGGTTAAAAGTTATTTAAACGTCTACTTTACTCACTCATTTCCGAGTCTCGTGTCTCTTGTCTGTAAAAGCTCTCGCCGTAAATTTAATCAAGGTTTCCCCGTTCTGTTAATATCATAATTTCACAGTGTGAAATGTTGAGAAATTTGAAAAATTAAAACTTTCAAATTCCGTTTTTTCACTATTCAAAAAGTTTTTCGTTAATTTTTATAATAAAACTGCTTCAATGTCTCTTTTAGTATGAACCAAAAGAAATGGAATTAAAATAGAGGTAGAAAAAGGATAACTTTACGTGCATAAAAATCGGGTTATGTTCCCATGGTCAATGTCGTGGACTATGTATTGTCCCATGGTCAATCTCGTGAAAGTCTGTGAGTTCAAGTCGACTCAACTAATATGTGATTCGTATTTTTAATAACAGTCTTATTAGGCATACAAAATGAGTACGAAATTAATGTGTATAAAATAAAAAAAATTAAAATTAATAATAAATAATGATATTTAAACAATGGTAAATAAGAATTTGGAAGCTGGGTATTAACAGGACTTTTGACGATCTGTCATAGAATGGTTTAATGATCACTTGCAATTTTCACCATTTTACCCATGATTGACGAATACAGTACCTAAATTTAATAAGTTGTATAATTGACACATTTCACATGTGTAGTGTAAAAAGTAGTGGGAAGCTTTCAAAGTGTTTGCACGAGTAGTTATTCAAAGTTATGAATGAATTATTTTTCTATATTTACTTAACTAACGTGTTTAGTTATCAAAGTATTAAGAAATCACATGTATTTGTACGGATCCCTTATCCATAGTAATGACTGTAAATGGTAAAGAGTGATTACAATTGTTCAGGTAATTTCTCACAAAAACGATACTATATAAATTACCCATATTTATTATAATTATCAACATTTTCAACTTTTGAAAAATTATCACTTACGATCAAAGGCAGGAAACGATATGTTTCGCTACACAAATAACGGATATTGAAACTTTTTAATTTCCACTTGTTTGCTCTCCTTGAATTTGGTTCATTGCTTATAGAAGAAAAGGAAAAATCAAGGTAATCGATTTTCGTTACGATGCCTCTTTTTGCAAATAGTAATCAATTTTATTCAAATGCATTCATCTATACGTCCCCTGATCCTTTGAAATAGTTGATGTGTGAAAGCCACAAGGCAAAGATTGCATCAAATTCTCCCCCTTTCTTTTTATATACATTTTTTCAAAGCGTCTGCGGAAGAAGACATTATTGTCTCGGGCTAGCTGGGGGAGCTAACTACGTTTTCTTTCAGAAGGGCTGCTACCTTCCGAGAAGAGCAATTTGAACGAAATTTGAAATAAATTAGGCACCAAATTTGAACGGGGAATGTGTTATTTTTCTAATAAAGAACTTTTATATGCAATAAAGGGGTCACTACAAAGGAATTTTATTTGATGACCTATTCGTATGCTCCCTTGTACTAAAACATTGTCTTTTACTGCAGAAAGGACTCTAACCGAAATTTGCTCATTCGGAAATGAGTAAGCATATTATTTTTTATGCAAAAAAAAAATATATTTTATTCATATTCTGAATGTGTCTAAATCGTTGCTCACAAATCTGAGTTTATTACATTCCATTTTGTTGGTATTAAATTTTGTCCGCCTCTGTAGTCTAATGGTCAGCACGTTCGGCTACCGTTCTGGAGGTCCTGGGTTCGATTCCCAGGAGGGGGTCAAATAAATATAAGTGATTTTTTCACTGTTATATTTATTCAATATTACCCTGGACTGGTACCTGAAGCGGAGGGCTGATCACCTTTCCTTCATGTGTAAACGTTCAAGATAACACTGCGTTTATATGAATCAGTGCCCTATGCACCATTGGGGTGCGGATAAGGGTTTAATTATAAAAAAATGATATTTTGACAAAGATAAATAAGAATTTGGAAGTCTGGGTATTTACAGAGCTTATGACCAGTCATAGGCTGGTTTACCAGTGATGCTGATTTACTCATTCAGAAATAAGTCAGCGTATTATTTTATTGCTAACCTTATTTTATTCACATTTAGGGCTCGCCCGAATCCTAGTTCAAATATCTGAGTTTCTCCAGTTATTTTTACAATTTGACTTTTCAACATGAATTGAGAAGAATGTGAATATCTGGGTATTTACAGGGTTTATCACTAGTCATTGGCTGGTTTAGTGATCACTTTATGCACGTGTTACATTTATGAAATTTAAAAGACAACACTTTTTTTACCACGACCAATTTCGGAAGAAACAGATGCCAAAATTCAACCTGGGTCAAAATATTAAGTTTATATTTAGACTATGGAAGCATCTGTAGCTTCGGAAACTAGCCGTTAAAATAAAATAAATTTACTTCAAGTGGTTCATTTAAAACAAGTGTTTTCTTTTAAATCATATATATTAGATCATTTTATATTAAATCATATATATTAGATCATTTGATATACCTCATATCGTAGCGGCCATTTCGTAGTCGTACAGGAAAAAGTGACCACGTAAAATATTCAGGAGGGCCATTTAAGTCACTTTTGCTTGGCAATAAAATAAACCTCAATGCAG
The DNA here is from genome assembly GCF_059751285.1 of Brachycentrus maculatus. Classification (NCBI taxonomy): domain Eukaryota; kingdom Metazoa; phylum Arthropoda; class Insecta; order Trichoptera; family Brachycentridae; genus Brachycentrus; species Brachycentrus maculatus. The sequence goes on from NW_028280915.1 coordinate 502,591, forward strand.
TTGGTAATTTTTAATAAGTTAATATATTATACTTACAAGTTTAAAATCCTTTGGGATTTTTTTCAAGGCCAAATTAAGCTAGCAAGATATCAAATAGTCAATAATCGCGTTTTTGTAAAAAATGTACTTGGTCACTTTCTCCTGTATGACTACGATATACACACTCGTATGTGTGTGTATATGGCCGCTACAATATGAGGTTTATTTTGCATTATACAATAGTATAATTACATTAAATTACGGCTAATAAAATCCAAAATTCGAGTGGGATATAATATCTTAGTCACCTTTACCTAATCAATGCTTAAGTGGGTAATTCAATCAGGAATGTCAACTATATCGTACACCGAAACAATGGCATATTCAGCTTCACAATTAAGTAATAGCGTCTCATAGCAGGTCCACTTTCGGTTTATTATTCTGGTATTGCCGCATAAAGTGCAGTCCGGTGACTCCTTTGTGTGGACTGTGGAACTATGGAGCTGTGGAACTGTGGACTGCCAACTAGCGACTCAATTACTACACTCATGCACCCTCAGAACTGGACTGAATTATACGCGGTCTGGATTGCTCTCTTCATCAAGCGATGTACAATACTATGTTTAATACCATATGACCAAAAAAAAAATCACATATCATATTCTTCTTCATCTTTGATGAGATGTCAAAAAACAATATGAAAATAACTCCTGTAATTAGAGATAATCCAGTTTTTGTTAGTATTTGGACAAACTCAAAATGTTGTAAATGTTTCATGTAGTGATTCAAGAAACAGCGATTGTTTTGTATACTTGTTCGTTCTGTTTCCCCCAGCGTTTCTCGTCCTGAGCATTCCCTTGCATGCAGCGCGTATTTGCTTGTATCTCGCTACTCCTTGTTTGTGTCCCAAAACGCCGCATCTGTGGTCAAGCAGACACGGTGAATTGACGTGTCGTATTGTATTCCCTTGAACTGTTTGCGTGCGTTTGTGTGTGTGGAATCCGCAAAGCCGTTTCGGAATCACGGCCCATGTAGCGGGGCGTATTTATCGACCGTTTTTATTGCGCGTGTAAAGGCGAAGATGCGTTTGAAGAATTCGCGCGGGGCTACTGGGAGTATGCACACGTTTAAATTTATTGGACGCGAGTTGAGCAGAAGATTATTCTACTCGAATCTTTAACTGACACTGTTTTGTCGCGATCTTAACGGTATCCGAGTATATTTTTTATGTGTACTCCTTCAGTAATGACTGATAAAAAATTACAACATTTTGAGTGTGTCCAAATACTTGTACACAAATCTGGATTATCTCCAATTATAGGAGTTATTTTTCATATAATTTTTTGACATCTCATGAAAGTTGAAGAAAAACATGGAAGTCTGGGCATACCAAATGGTTCATCTCTATAGATCGTAAAGAAGCAGTGATACATGCAGGAAAGGTGATTAGATTATATAAGTGTGAAAAATAACTTATTTATCACTTTATTGTGAGATCCCTAGGATCAAACTCGATATCTTAGCACAGTAACTAAATAAAGTAAACATTCTGAAAGTATTTCTAATGCTAGTAAAATATTATGCATGTTTGTACATGTGTATATATATATATATATATATATATATATATATATATATATATATATATATATATATATATATATATATATATATATATATATATATATATATATATATATATATATATATATATATTTATATATATATATATATTGGGTTGATGCAAAAGTAATGACCGTTTTTTATGATCCCAGGTAAAAAAAAAAATTTTCATAAATTATGAATAGTATCTTATTTTTTTATGATTCCATTGTATAAAGGATGCTTTCCCTCTACTTTATATTCAGTTTTGGCCTGGCCAGAGTTCAGTAATAACCCCTTGTATTTTTTCAAAATGTCGTTCGATAAAGTGCATTTACGTCATTGTTTACTTTATGAATTCCGTAAAGACAATACCGCGAGTGTGGCAACCAAAAACATTTGTGAAGTGTACGGAGCAGATGTCATCAAAGTTCGACAGGTACGAAGATGGTTTGCGAAATTCCGATCTGGAGATTTTTCACTCATTGATAAACCACGTACCGGGCGGCCATTGAAGTCTGATGAAGACGAATTAAAAGTCATAATTGACACCAATCCACGTCTAACCATCAGAGAGATTGTGTCAATGATGGGAGTAAACCAAACAATCGCATTAAGACATTTGAAGCGTATGGAAATGGTTTCGCGGTACGACGTTTGGATACCTCATCAATTGTCGGCTGCCAATTTATTGGATCGTGTTTCAACGCGCGTTGCTTTAAGTGCGAGACAAAAACATGAACCTTTTTTGCATCGTTTGGTGACGGGAAATGAGAAATGGGTCGTGTACAACAACGTGACAAGAAAAAGACATTGGACTATACCTGGACAAGCCCCATTAACAACTTCGAAGGCCGAAATCCATAAAAAAAAGTTATACTTTGTGTTTGGTGGAATAATAAGGGTATTGTGTAATTTGAACTCTTGGAACACAATAAGACAAGTACAGCAGAACGATATTGTCAGCATTTATCCAAATTGAACATGGTCCTTCAAAAGGATAGACCAGAATTGGTAAACAGAAAAGGGGCAGTGTTTCATCACGACAACGCGCGACCACATGTGGCTATGATGACCCAACACAAGCTAAATGAGTTAAATTGGGATGTTATCAAGCATCCACTGTATTCTCCAGATCTTGCTCTTTCTGAATTTTATTTATTCCGATCACTGCAAAAAAATTTAAATGATGAAAAAAATTATTCAATAGAGCAGGTAAAAACATCCCTTACTTCATTTTTCGCATCAAAATCCACGGAATTTTATACTTCTGGTATTAATAAGTTGATAGAAATATGGGAGAAGGTTATAAGAACTGATGGAAATTATATAATTTATTAAATAAATAATACACAAGAAAAAAATATATTAAAAAATATATGTAAAAAACGGTCAAAACTTTTGCATCAACCCAATATCTATATATTATATATATATATATATATATATATATATATATACATATATATATATATATATATATATATATATATATATATATATACATATATATATATATATATATATATATATATATATATATATATATGTGTATATATATATATGTATATATATATATTTATATATATATATATATATATATATATATATATATATATATATATATATATATATATATATATATATATATATATATATATATATATATATATATATATATATATGTATATATATATATATATATATATATATATATATATATATATATATATATATATATATATATATATTTATATATATATATATATATATATATATATATATATATATATATATATATATATATATATATATATATATATATATATATATATATATATATATATATATATATATATATATATATATATATATATATATATATATATATATATATATATATATACATATATACAGATATAGTACTTGCATTCTGAAACTGTGAAAAGTCTCAATGCTTTCATTTCTTCATTTCTAATCATTAATTAACAAAAATAACAACGCCCCTATCATGTAATAAATCGTCCCAATATTGGGATTGATTTATGGTTTAATATAGGATAAATTTGTTAGGTAGCACGTGTCGTGGGGTTGGTTTGGTAAAGGTTTTGCACACAGCGACTAAAGACTGAATATTTGGATAATCGTCCGCCTAATCCCCCGAGCATTGCACAGGAACTAAATCCCGCACTTTATTGTTTCGGCACAATCCAGTCGCAGATATTTTGGTAATTCTTGCTCCCTTCTAACTTAAAACACCCCAAATAGTAATATCCTAGTGGACTTAGTCATTCTTCCGGAAACAGCAGTGATTAATATAGACATGGCAGATCGAATTAAATAACGGAAACTTTAAAAGTAGTCGTTACGCAATTTGCTTTTTGAAATCGAGCATTTAACCCTAAACCACGGGACTTTCAATGTACCTGATACGGGAATATCGTAAAATGTACGACTATAAGAAAAAACTCACGTTTTACATAAAACGTTTACTAAAAACATTTTAAAATAAGTGGAACATGTTATTTACATAGTTTTTGTTATTTCTCATTTTAATTCTAATGAATGATAATTTAAATCATATTTATCTACAGTAAAAAATGCTTAGGGACTCTTGTAATGTAATTTCTAGCATCGAAATTTGTATTTTTATTAAAGACTTACTTAGTAAAGCATGAAAAGAAAGTGTGTTTTTTTCTAGTAAATATAAATAATGAAAGTGGTTTATTAGAGGAGTAATTAAATGAAATAATCAGAAATATCTCTAAATTGTTTATTTTATTTTATATTTATAGTTATTTTATAACAGCAAAATACTAATAATATTGTCAATCCCATGTCTAAAAATGAGCAATGAAAAGCACTCATCGGGAATATTATATTTTATTTATTGTTTCGGCATTAACTTTGTGGTAAGACATGTTACAATAATTAAAGAAAACACTTCGTTTTTTACCACTTGAGTTTAAAAAAATAATTTTACCAAAAAATACATATATTCAGCACCTAATAATGATTCAATAAAAAATAAATCTTGGCGAAAAATTTTATATACGGGTTCAATAACTAAAAATATTTCTAAAATCTTACCCTCCCATATCCAACCTGCATATTATACAAATAATAATTTACATAAAATCCTCGATAACTCAAAATCTAAAATTGATTTATTACAAAAAAGTGGTGTTTATGAAATTTCGTGTGGAGATTGTGATAGAAAATATATTGGCCAAACTGCGAGAAATTTAAAGATTAGAATTAAAGAACATCAAAGCGGTCTTGTTAGTAATTATTTTTCGGAATTTGCAAATCATATAATAGATACTAATCACTCATTTCACTCCCATAAATTAAAATTATTACACCTTGTTCCATATAAAGGCCAAATTATGAATTATCTTGAAAATTTAGAAATACAAAAAAACCTGAATTCTAATAATAATTTATTAAATAATATATTGTTTCAAAATTCTTCGCCATTGCTTTCAATTTTTCCTTTGTTTTCAAACTCCGTTCCTTGACTAACCCCTTCCCCTTACTACCCCCCCTATCCTTATTTATAGAACAATTTTATATTTTATATTTTAGTTATTATACAGACCTGAATGATGGAAGTTTAGCTTCTGAAACATGTAGTCTATAATTAAACTCAAGTGGTAAAAAACGAAGTGTTTTCTTTAATTATTGGGAATATTATAAATATGACTTATGTACGTAGTATGTTTAAATAACATTTTTTTTAAATAAATACACAATTTTTTAAAAATGAATCGTGAAACGTGTTTTTATATACACCCCTGTTTGCTAGAAATATATAGTTTGGAAAATACTAGAAAACATCTTTATGAAAATACTAGCAAAATATCTTTATAGTACAAAAACATGTCCATCTGCATTGATGGTAATTGACTTAAATGAAATCTTCCCCAAGTTCTTTCATCCGATGCACAACTACCTCGGTATACCTTCTTCCACCCTTGCTGCTGTCCAGTGCTGTTAGTTTAGGCCGTCTAGCTTCGGGGTAGAGAATGTTAAATTAATGCATATAAATTAGGCGTAGTGTGTCGTGGAACGTAATTGTAAGTAAATACTGGAAATCATCCCCTTCGTCTAAACTCACCCCAGTTTGATTTGAATATCTACGCTACCTGCTGGAAATATAAACGAACTGCATGCAAATTGTAAATAATTTATATTAGTATAAATTATTAGTAATTTATAAGGTTATATTGTAAATTATTTTCTTCGAAATTAGCAGTTCAAATTGTTTTTATAAGGTTTATTACAAAATGGAGGGGCCAATTAGTAAAGGTATATTACACATTTTTATAGAATAGGTACCTATTTAAAAACGATCACAGAATGTAATGGTTTTATTTTTGTATTTTATTAACTATGTGATTTTTTAGTTATTCTTTGTGGAATAGCTATCATGACAGGCTTCTATATATCAGGGCTCAATTTCTCAATCAAAAAATATTATATGCTTAAATTTAATACAGACATTTGCACGTCTTTCTGTCTTTTTGGGTTTATCAGAAAAGTAAAGATACATTGGATTATTTTGAATTTTTATAAACGAGTTCAATATATATTTTGCTGTCGGTATACTTGTAAATTTAACCAAAAAGAATACTAGTTTCAAACATTTTATTTTTACATAAAAAAATTACTTAGTTTTTTATTACTATCTGTGCAAAATGTAATCACTCAAATCAGTCATAAACGCTTTATTTGTTGTTTGATAAGTAAATCATAATTCCATCTTAGTTTATATAAAATAAACAATTAAAGATGGAATTTGTAAAATGATTACATCATTTAACGAAAAGGACCAAATCCAAACAAAAAATACTTCACTTATTAACCCTTTATTGGTATACTACCATTAATTTCCGGGAATGGATGATTTAAATTTATTTAGTATTTACCACCCCATGTTTACCTCAGTTCCATGGTTAGGTCGGGGTCGATTATTTCAAAAGTGATCATTAAATCAAACCCACCATTTGAAAAATTGGACCGCGATGTTTAACTGATAAATACTGTCTTTATACACTGGAAAGTATGTGAAATCAATATATTAGCCGTGCCACAGAAACATTTATCATAATAAAGGTTAATAGACCTGTCAAAGATGACGTTTATAAGTGTAATTTTGTTCGTATAAAGTTACGATTTTCGATTGTGCCATGAGAATATTATTTCTCTTTGTAAAATAACTTGAGAAGACTTTAAAATTTTATGCAGTAAGCCATTGATAATAAGCATAGCTCGGTAAGTAAATTTCGTGATTTTAACTTTTGCATATTTTTTTCTTTTTTTGGGTCACGCACAACGTTTACAAAAGGTTAAATGTCATAAACACGAATGTTTGTGATTTATTAAATTTTTCCTTAATGTTATTCTTAACTCGCTGTTTTTATTGTAATGCTAAAATTCTGTTTTCTTTTGTTTTTTGAACAAAATTCTTCCATTAAATTTACAATCGGTTGAACAATTTTAGTAAATTTTTATTACAATTACATATTTATTTATTTTGTTAAGGTATTCAAGCATTATTTTCAATAAAACTTAAGTATTTTTCCTTTTCCAAGGGTATTGTAGTGTACTTACCTTTATTTTTACGGACTACTTAACTCATAATACAACTTAATTAATGCTGTTTTCGTGATTTTATAGAAGAATTATAAATTTTTCCTTAGTTTCAAGTGCTTTGATTAAGTGATATGACCAATGAGTAACTGTTTTTTCCAAATTGAGATTGGTTTCGTAGTTATTTACAATATTAAGTTTTTTTTTCATTCGACCGCCCATGTCTGCTTTGAATATTAATGTCAAAAGTCTTAAATTTATAAATATTCTACGGATATTTAAAATACAGAATTAAGTCATTGTGCAAAATAAATACGACATGATTCACATTCAAACACTTTACTACAGTCATAAATATACAGGTATGAATTACTTATTTATGCAGATTTAATTTTTTTCTTCACCTAACCCTTTTACCCACCCAACGGTGCAAAGGGCACTGGATCGTATCGAAGTAGTGTTATCTTGATCGTTATTTAAATGAAGGCAAGGTGATCAGAGTGATCAGTCCTGTGCTTCAGGTACCAAACCAGTGTTAAATGAACATTGAGTAAAAAATGAGTGAAAAATCACAAATATTATTTTTATTTTGACCCCCCAGGGACAAGTATTTGGACACACTCAAAATGTTATGTATATCATTTTAGTTCTAAAAGAAAGTTTGTGATGTCAATCATAATTATTATTTTAATTTATCGATTCAATTATATTTTCATTTTATTTTAATTCTAAAAGAATATTCGCGATTTAAATTTATTTTGTATTTAGTAGGATTTTATTTAAAAATACATGTGTGTGTGTGTATGTACACATAAATTATACATATACCTACCAACATTTTCTGTGTTATGGCTCTTGTACATACGTATGTACACGAGCTATAACACAGAAGCCAAGTATCTTGTACCTACAAACTTTACGACTTTAAAAAATCATTTACATTAATCGCAATATCAAAAAATATAACATGCACATTGCACATGTAATATTTTTGATCTTGCGATTAATGTATTTGAATTTTTAAAGTCGTAAAGTTTGTAGGTACAAAATATTCGGCTCCTGTGTTGTGGCTCTTCATTATCCCAGGTACATTTTCTGTCAATGAAGAATAATAAAAATGAATCACGTAATGGCGAATTTGAATTTGTCTTGCACGAGAAATTAGCGAGTCCCCGCCATTGGCAATAAAGCACACAGCATGGCGCACGACGCGCCATGACTCACGCATCGACCGCGACTACATACTGCGACAGCGCTCCAAAACTTTTATACAACTAACCCCGATAAATATTTTTATTACCTGGTTGTTGTTCGAAATTTGAATTCCCGAATGTGCGCAGGGTCGTAACTTGCGGTAAGGGCAACATTAAACATCGCGGTTTTTTTTGTAGCTTACATTTTTTTAAAGAAAATTAAACTGACTAATTATGTACATGTGTAATAAAGTTTTTAAAAAATCTGAAACTTCAATATAAGTAAATAGTAATAAATATAAACACACAAATAAATGGGTGCTAATGATTCCAATTATGTAAAAATATATATATTATGTTCTGTATATATTATACGAGTACATTCAAGATTAAAAGAACAATGTTCAAACTACAATAAAAGGTAACTAACTAACTAACTAACCGTCACGCCTCTGTTCCGCAGGGGTAGGCAGAGAGAGCAGAATGCTACGGTAATCTGTCTTTGCAAACAATCTTCGTCTTTTCCGAATTATTATTCCGACTCCTGACTTGATCGCTTTCAAGTATTTGAAATACCTTGGTATTCCTCTGTTTTATTACCGACTACATTCGCGTCATGAATTTATCATGAAAACTATTCTTTCTTCATTCATTCAATTCACATGCCCAAACCATCTTAAGGTAATATAATTTATAATAAAAAAAACAAATACATAGTACTTTCACAGTTATTTTTTACCACTTTAGTTTATTTTACTTTACCGACTAGTTTCAGGAACTATGCTTCCATCTTCAGGTCTCAATATAAACTGTTTATATTTAGACCTTAAGATGGAAGCATAGCTTCCAAATCTAGTCATTATAATAAAATAAACTAGTGGTAAAAACAAGTGTTTTTCTTTTACAAATTTATGGATAATGTGACACAAAATTCTCGATTTTACTGTGAATTTACATTTACGTTATTGTCACTTGACCCTTGTTGACATAAGTTGGCAGTCCCTGGCGTATCGCGGCTGGATGGCGTATAGCCCGCAGCGCCGCTTCGCATCCCGCGGGTACGGGGTTCGTGTCCCACCCACGCTCCGCGCCGCGGCTGAAGGGAGCGTGCTTAGTTAGTGCTTAATACGTGTGCGGTTTTCGGATATGCAATTATACGCATACACGCAATTACAGGTTTAACTTGTTTAACACTCGCGGATGAATATTCATTTCCTTTCGGTCGAAATTTATCGGATACAGGATCACCCACGACTGGGATCGGAAATCTGGATGCTCGCGTATCCCAATTTAACAAACAGTCATTCCAAAAACGACTACATTCAAATTAAGCCACAGCCAATTTGAAACCTGAATTAAGTAGGTACACACTGAATCTAATTAAATGGTATCTTAAAAAAAAAATATTGGTTAGCGTATTTAGCTACCGTGCTGGAGGTCCCGGGTTCGATTCCCAGGAGGGGGGGTGAAAATAAATATAAGTGATTTTACACCTAAATATTTATTTAATATTACCCTGGACTGGTCCCTGAAGCGCAGGA